>NC_132913.1:14262971-14566002 GCF_047675955.1 Chlorocebus sabaeus
GTCCTCTTTGCAAGTTATGGGAGGGGTCAGTGCTACTTCTGCTGGAAAATTGCTCTGCCGTATTCTAAGCATTAAAACAGATATTGATTTCTTTGACTGGCTTGAACTATCTCAGCATGGCCTTCCCTGAATGGACATTTTTCATCCTCAGAGTCCAAGGGAGGAACAGGTCCTGGGAAAATAGAAGTGGGAGGCTCATGGGCTGCTGTAACTGTGGATTAATGAAATCTTCCCAGGACCTAGGCAAAAGCATCTCTCTATATTGTTCAGCCTACGTTACTAGTTGCCAACACTAGTTTTGTAGGAAATATCTCCAAGTATTTAAAAGTTTTTTTTTTAACTTGGTTGGCTCCTCCTTTGTGTAGTTATCTTTTAGGAACCTGCCCGGGGGAATTGGGGTAGGTCGGGCTAGGTAGATTGAAGACTTAGATTTCTGGGTTCCATGTCAGAGATGACTCACCCCTTCACAGAGCAGAATTTTAAGAGAGATACAAAACACATTGCTAGTACTGGGGCCCTCTAACTTGCCTTAAAGTCAGCCAGCCTATCTACACTGTTCTTTAGCTTTATGGGGGGAACTGGAGGGAACTATGATATTCTGCTTCAGTAGGCATCAGCAGTGACCCTGTTCTATTTTGAAGAGGAATTGTACAATAAATATGCACATGTTATTGTGAAAAGATAATTAGTTCAATTTTTAATTTGCTCAGTTGGGCACCCTTGTGAGATAGCTAAATGACCTTTTGTATATATGAAGCTCAGCACATTTGGGGCTGAACATACACAGTTTAGTAGAGAAACTCTTTCTTAAACAACCAGAATTTGGTAGAATATAAACTTGATTTTTTTCAGATTGTGATCTACAATCATGCTTTGTTAAATATGAAATAATATTGGGTAGATCCTATACTTTTAAAATAATTTACAGGTCTTAAAAAGTTCATGTGTGGTTAATAAATTTCATAATCTGCCCCATGTACCATTATATAAAAGTTAAAATGAATGAAAATTCATTTTAAAGATGTATAGACATAGAAAGATCTGCATTAAAAATGCTAAGGAAAAAAGCAAGATTAAGAGCGGTGGATGTCATATTAAATATAACTTTCGTATAAGAAAGAATAGACACAGAAATATCTTATAAAAGACACAATAATCTTTTACTTTTATATAAGAAATAACTCCACAAGAATTTAACAAAAGTTATTACCTATAGGGAAATCAAAGAAATGAAATAGGATATCTTGTCATTGTTTGGATTTTTCCAACATATGAACAGACTATTGATTTAAAGTAAAAAATAAATAATTTTTTTAAATGGCTTAGTATTATAAAATTAAAATCCAGTCCAGATATCTAAAATTGCAGTCTTCCTTTCCTCCTGTCTGCAGTGGAATTCACTGCAGAATGCCTTGTAGACTGAGAGGCCTCAGTGGGAATGAGGTATGATTTGCTTATACACTAGTTTTCCCAGTTTACCCTTTGAATGTAGGGAGTCCTTTCCTGCTTTCATTATTTCTTTATTTTCACCTCTGCTTCTCTCCTCTGGAATTAGTGATCTGGAAGAAGAAATAGAAGAAACAGCAGTGCTTGTTAGGTGACTGGCCATCTGTTTGGTCTTTTAGAGGCTACTGTTTCTGGCTAAACCTAATTTGCCAGAAATGCTCCTTTTGTGGCAGATATCCTAATGTTAGCTCACTTGTGGGGCATATATTACATTGGTGCCAAGGTAATTGAGGCTTTTGCATAGTTGGAATTTGCTGTTTGATATTACATTACATTCTTAAATGAGTGTGGTTACCTTAAACATTATTTCAGTGGACTATTCTTGCTTTATTTTTGCCAATGACTTATTACTTGCTGTTTATTTTAGACTTATAGAAAAGAAAAGATGTTAGAAAAGAAGGAAATTTGAGTGATTTTTTTTTATTCAAGTTCAAAATGATGTTATGGAGACAACTCATAACATCAACAATGCATTTGGCCCAGAGTGCAGTGGTGGTTCAAGGAGTTTTGCAAGGAAGACTAGAGCCTTGAAGATGAGGAGCCTAGTGGATGGCCATCGAAGGTTGACCATGGCCAATTGAGAGCAATCATGGAAGCTGATCCTCTTATGACTACACCAGAAGTTGCCGAACAACCCAACATTGAACATTCTACGGTTATTTGGCATTTGAAGCACATTGAAAAGGAGAAAAAGCTTGATAGGTGGGTGCCTCATGAGTCATGAGCTGAGCAAAAAATTAAAAAAATCAGATTTTAAGTGTCATCTTCTCTTATTCTATGCAACAACAACAAACAATTTCTCTATCGGATTGTTACATGAGACGAAAAGTGGATTTTATACGACGACCAGTGCAGTGGTTGGACTGAGGAGAGTCTCCAAAGCACTTCCTGAAACCAAACTTGCACCAAAAAAAGTTCATGGTCACTGTTTGGTGGTCTGCTGCTGTTCTGATCAATTACAGCTTTCTGAATCCCAGCAAAAACATCACATCTGAGAAATACACTCAGCAAATCGATGACATGCACTGAAAACTGCAATGCCTGCAGCCGGCATTGGGCAACAAAAAGGGCCCAATTCGTCTCCATGAGAACATCCAACTGCACGTCGAAAGATGAATGAACTGGGCTAGGAAGTTTTGCTTCATTTGCCACATTCACTTTACCTGACCTTTCACCAAACGACTACCACATCTTCAAGCATCTCAACAACTTTTTGCTGGGAAAAAAAACTTCCGCAAGCAGCAGGATGCAGAGGATGCTTTCTGAAAGTTGGTCAAACTCAGAAGCACAGATCTGTACGCTGCAGGAATAAACAAACTTATTTCTTGTTGGCAAAAATACGGGTTGGAATGGTTCCTATTTTGATTAATAAAGACGTGTTTGAGCCTTGTTATAATGATTAAAATTCACGGTCCAAAACCGCAATTCCTTTTGCACCAACCTTCAGGGAACCCTGTTCTTCAGGGAACCCTGTGAGGAGCCCTCTTCCCTCCACCATTCTCTGGCATGTGAGACTCTGACTTGATATTTCTAAACCTGCTCTACTCCTGAAGAAGACCTCACAGCCTCTTGATCATGAGGGCCCTGTGCCCTTCCTCTGAGGTATGATACTTGCCACACAATTCACTCTGTACTATCCCACACAATGTCTTTTTGTCATGTTGGAAACTCACACATATTTGCTAGACCAAAGGGTCCAATCTTATCTCTGCCCTGCCAGCTTCTTTCTGGTTTTCCTCTTCTGCTGCTTCCAGAGGCATTGAAGGCAAGTTGGCAAGTCCGCTGCACAAACAAATATTAAATCAGGAAATTAGATGCCAGTTATCCTCCTTGAAAGCAGCACCAGTGTCTACAAATGAAATTTCTGGAAACTTTCCTCATGTCCCTTGGTGGTAAGGAAGTTCCCTTTCATTACTCCTTTGGAAAGGACAGGGTGAAGATCCAGCTGATCCAGATAGCCAATAACTCATAACTACAATGATTTTATCATCTGTCTGGATCTCCTAGTTTTTCAATTTAAAAAAATGACCTATGATACAGGCAGTAACTGAGATGGAGTAGCAGAGCTTATTTAATGACATTTCAAAATGTTCTAAAGATGGCATCCCCCACTGGTTGTTTGGGTTTCTCTTTAGAATAGCGAGTACTTATGTCTCTTTGTCTTTACTATTAGTTTCTAATCACCAATTTTGGGGCAACAGGAAATATTTTAGTTAGCATACTGATAACATTGACCCACAAAGAATATATATTTGCTTTGCTTTTCCCATGACCAAGGACAGGGATGTGCATAGAGTAGGTGTCACAAATGCCATTGAATAGAAGGATGACAGGTAGAAAAGAAAATGGAAAGACTAAATCAATGAATAAAAGTGTCTGTTTGTTATTTGGGTAGACAATATTTCACAGAATAGTGCCAAAATAATTGTCTTCAGAAGTTTACTTCAGGTTAAATAGGCAAAAGTACGAAGTATATCTTACTAGCCAATTACAAGTAAAGTAGCAGAGAATATTACAGAGAGAAGGAAAGGAGGCACACATTTGTATTGGCTTGTTCTAATGGTCTATTGCTTGCCTATGAAGCCCTCTAAAATCTATTAGTGTAATCGCATTGTACAATACAGTTTCCTCAATTTGGGCATTTTAAATTATATTTTGTGAGAAATAGAATAAATCACAATCTAGGATTCAAGAGAAAAAGGATAGATATACAACTTTTTTTTTTAGAGTTCAGGGGTATACGTGCAGGTTTGTTACATAGGTAAATTTGTGTTATGGGGGGTTTGTTGTACAGGTTACTTCGTCACCCATCACTTATTAAGCCTAGTACACGTTAGTTATTTTTCCTGATCCTCTCCCTCCTCCCACCCTCCGCCTTCCAATAAGCCCTAGTGTGTGTTGCTGCCCTCTACATGTCTATGTGTTCTTACCATTGAGCTTCCACTTAGAAGTGAGAACATGCCATATTTTGTTTTCTCTTTCTGCATTAGTTTGGGAAGAATAACAGCCTCCAGCTCCATCCATGTCCCTGTGAAGAACATGATCTCATTCTTTTTATGGCTGCATAGTGTTCCATGGTGTATATGTACCACATTTTCCTTATCCAATCCATCATTGATGGGCATTTAGGTTGATTCCATGCCTTTATATTGTGAATAGTGCTGCAATGAACATATGCATGCCTCTTTATAATAGAATGATTTATATTATTTTGGGTATATACCCAGTAATAGATTCCTGGGTTGAATGGTATTTCTCTATTCAGGTCTTTGAGGAATTGCCATACTGTCTTCCACAACGATTGAACAAATTTACACTCCCACCATCAGTGTGTAAGTGTACTTTTTTTCTCCAAAACCTCACTGGCACCAGTTATTTTTTGATATTTTAATAATAGCCATTCTGACTATTGGCTATTCGGGCTCTTTTTGGTTCCGTATGAATTTTTAAATAGTTTTGCTATTTCTGTGAAGAATCTCAATGAAGCTATAAATTGCTTTGAGCGGTATGGCAATTTTAATAATATTGATTCTTTCTATCCATGAGCAACGTTTTGTAGTTCTCCTTATAGAGATCCTTCACCTCCTTAGTTAGCTGTATTCCTAGGTATTTTATTCTTCTTGTGGCAATTGTGAAGGGGAATTTGTTCCTGACTTGGCTCTCAGCTTGACTGTTGTTGGTGTATAGGCATAAAAGCACTAAGTTTTAAAACCATTTTAAGACAGTTCCCAGATTCAAACTTAATGACTAAAAAATATGCTAAATTTGCATAAATATTTTACCTGGTTTCAGTATGGTTTTTGTTATAAAACAAAGTCACTTATCACTTGATCTTTTCGAATTTATATCCTACCCGGTCACAGTAAAGTCTCAGCTGATCAACTCTACCTCACAGTGACAACTGCAGCTGTAGAACTGCTAGCCTGTCAGTCACTGTGTATTCATCCATCCCAGGACAGCTATCCAGAGAGTAAAGAGAAAGCGTTAGCCACTCAAGCAGATATTTCTTACATAGGCATTTCTTTAGAAATGGTAACTTTTCAAGAATCAACCCTTAAAAGTTGCAAATGTAATATAATTTCACTAGATGGAGGTGAAATTAACTATCTTAGAGTTTCCTCCGCCTTTGATATTTGACATTACCACATTAGTTGCAGCTAATTAGAGTAGTAAGAATAGTTTCTGGTGAGACAGAGTTAATGGCTTTTTGGAAAAATATTCTCAATGCTTTTTTTTTTTTTTTTCTTGAATCTTTCCATGGCTTTTCTAAGCTACATTATCATTTCTATATTTTGAATAACTTTTAATGTATGTTCCAATTGCTTACATTTTTGTTGAATTAAATAAAAGACAAATTGTTTATAATTTTTTGTTTATTTGTAAAACCAACTTTTGTTGAGTGCTAGGTACAGAGTATTGAGAGATGACTAAGATGACCCCTCCTATTCAAAGAGTTTGCAAACTAAGGGGAGCATAGGCAAGGGAACCAGCAATTGTATTCTTTCTGGCAAGATGTACAATGATATGGAAGATTGCTCTGGGAGTGCAGAGGGAATATGCAGACCTCAGACTGGCATGTCAAGCAGCACATTCTACAGTAGATGAAGTAGATCTGAAAGTCTTACCTCTACCTTTCATTTGATAGAATATAATATTCTACCAATATTCAATAACACACAATACCCCTGAGCATTTAGAACAATGCCTGACACTCTCTGAAAGCTTTTTGAATAAATAGAAAAAATGAACAAATCATTTTTTCTTGACATATCGTTTTCAGGAATTTAAATGGGATTATTTGTTTTAAAATTTGAAGTTAAAAAGTAATTCAGCCTCAAGTTTTAGTTGAAGACAATGTAAACTGTTAAGGCAACCCCTTGAATGTAAACTTCTAGTGCATGTTCAGCCTTGTAAACAAAAAGCTGATTGGTTGTGATTGACCAACGAACTTCTTTAATAACCATCTGTCAGGCAACATATTTCTTACTCCATCTGCTGTGAAATGAGCATGAGACAAAAACAATGATAATATGTTGTGTTCCTGAAGCTTTCCAGGGTAACTAGCTTAGAAGTAAAGTCTGTAAGCCCAGCTGACATGATGAATTAATGTCAGAAAACAGTAGGATACAGCTTCAGAATAAAAATAATAATAATGCTAATAATAATCAAGTTTCACATGGAAGTCTTTCCAGAATTAAGATGAGGGAATGGAACCCCTGCTCCTCTATTTGAATAAAAACACCAGAAACATTGTATTGAATTTTAATGTATTAAGTTGAATTTAGGTTTCACTATAAGTTTTAAATAGTTAACTCATCTCACGGACAGAATAGCTAGTGTTAGTGCTTAAATAACTTCTTCAGGAGAAGTAGGAGGATTGAAAGAGGAAAGATAACTCATCTTTATTCAGGACCTACTAAGTGCCAGACGGTTAACATTTATATTTGTTTATTTCTTTTCCTCTTTGCTTTCTTCTGCTCTGTTCTCTGTTTTTCTGTCTTCCCCATTTTTCCTCTAGTTGGGATGCTCATTGTCTCCTAGTATATTACCTCCCTTTATTCGGCAATTATAGAACCATTGCTGTTAGCTGGAAAGATAGCTGCCCCAAATAAAATCTACTGTCTCTGTCATTCCCTGGAGCTAGATTCTGATTCATGGAGGAGGTGGAAATGACATGGTAAATGTGATACATCCTTAGAGGTGGGATGTCACAAACATTTTTCCTGCTTTTTTTCCTTCTTCCTCCTGACTCAGATGAGGATATGATGGCCAGAACTAAATGGGCTATTTTAGACTTTGAAGCAGAAGCTATATTTTTAGGTTGGTAAAATAAGGAGTTATGAGAAGTCAGGATGGTAGTAATAGAGGCTTCCTACAAAGCCTGGGTTTATGCGAGAAAGAAGCATCTTATTTGAGACACTCTTATTTTTAATTCTGATTACTCACAGCCAAACCTAGTCCTAATACATTGCCATTATTTCATTTATATATTGCTGCTTGATCTATTAATTAATCAAACACAGTGGCACACAGATGAGGAGTAGTTTCATGATGAACACGGGTTGAAAATTCATACACGTGGATTTTCATTCCCTTCTACTACTTTATAGCTCTGTGATGTTGAGAAAGTCACTTTATTCTTTGAACCTAAGTTTATTTATCTAGACAATGATAGGTTTGGACCAGTAGGTTTCATCTGGGGCAAGCTGACCTTCCAAAGGACGCTTGGAAATTTCTGGAGACATTTTTGATTGTCGTATTTGAGTGGTAGAGTGCCACTGGCATCTAGTGGGTAGAGGCCAGGGATGCTGGTAAACATTGTACAACGCACAGTACCACCCACCTATGACAAAGGGGGTCAAAAATGTCAATAGTGCCAGAATTTGAGAAACCCTGGTTTAGACAAAATGTCTTGGCTCCTTTCTAAGGTCCAGTAGTTCCTTCAGGATTGAAATAATTCATTTATTATTTAGAGATTATTATTATATTTCTTGTGGGACTTCAACATTTAGTAGGACAAAATTTTAGACAACGAAACAGAAAAAGAAAAATTTAGTTTCTGTAAGTTGTGTGGTAGAGCAGGTGCCAAGACTGGTTAACGAAACAGGGATTGTTCTATCGCTCTATTCTGTCCTCCCCAACATGCTGACTTTGTCCTCAAGCTGGGTCTACTTAGGCCTCTCACACGGCAGCCAATGTTCCTGATGTCACATATAAAGAATAGGGTAATGCTGCAGAGGAGACAGTTTTTTTAAATCTATTTTTATTGGCATGATGTCTATTTCTATTGGCAAGATAAATCACTTACAATAACACTAAAAAAACTTTTTCCTAACAACTTATTAGCAAAAATTTCTGCTCTGCATTTTTTTATTTGAAGATGACATCTAGGAACTAGCAGTTTGCCATCTTAAAAAGAAGCAGATCCAGGCAGGGGATAAAGTCAACCTGTTGAAAGTGGCGGAGAAGAAAGATAAAATGAACCTGAGCCCGTAATGGCATCATTGCATGGAACAACCTTAGAAATACCAAACTATGGGAATTTGTATTGTGTGAACAAATTTTCCTTTCCAAGTATCATCACTTGACCTCAATCACTGGCAGAAAGAATGAGACCATTTCTTCTTTTAGAATGTGATTCGCTCTCTGCGACTGGGGTGAGGGCTTACCTCTTCTGCAGCATATGGCTATGTGGAAAATGGTGGGTGCTTGAATGAAATCTGGGTTCCAATAGAAAGAGCAAAGGGGGAAGGATAGTTACTAAGTAGGAAACCAATAATATCTGCTATTAATATTTACTATGTGACAAACACTGTAAAAGAGTGGGGGTTTTAAGACAAGTATTGTAGAAATCTTTGTGCCCATGGAGTTCCCAGTTTTTAGGCGAGAGCATATGAATAAATGATACATTGTGGAACAATTCGGTGCACTGGAATGTAACAGTGTTAAACAAAGCTTTGGTAGCAAGCATGAGAAACAGGCTAACAAAAGCAGGTCAAACATACAAACATAGTGAAATTAAAAATAGGAAATCTATTTTACAATTTTTGTAGAAAAATTTTTGAGGAGAAGCAAATTTAAAAGGCAGAAAGGACATCCTCAAAATTTTTTCCAGAAAAAAATAGAATATAAATTATGACAGTATAAAAATAACAAGAGCCCAGGCACTGTGGCTCACGCCTGTAATCCCAGCACTTTAGGAGGCCGAGGCGGGCGGATCACGAGGTCAGGAGATCGAGACCATCCTGGCTAACACGGTGAAACCCCGTCTCTACTAAAACACAAAAAAATTAGCCGGGCGTGGTGGCGGGTGCCTGTAGTCCCAGCTACTCGGGAGGCTGAGGCAGGAGAATGGCCTGAACCTGGGAGGCGGAGCTTGCAGTGAGCCGAGATCGCGCCACTGTGCTGCAGACGCCGTCTCAAAAAAATAAAAATAAAAATAAATAAATAAATACATAAAATAAATAAAAATAACAAGAATTACTCATGAAAAGAGACGCTGTTGATACAGTTTGCCTCTATGCTGTTCATCCTGTATTTTTGTGGTCTTCCACACTATAGAAAGGTCCAATTTTATTTGAATATAATACATACATATAGTTTGTTTTAGAGTCTGAAAAAATATTACATGAACTTCCCAAGCAGTCTATGATATAAGCCACAGTGATTTTGTATTTCCTAGACTAGCCACAATATGTTACATTGGCCTTTGAGCCCACATCTTCTGTCTATTATATTGTTTTTCTAATTATGTCATTAGTTGAGGTTCAGCTTCACCAGATAGACTGAAAGTCTTTTGAGGGCAAGCATTAGATGATAATAATCATCTCATCCCACCTCCAAGACATACAGTAGGAACAGAAGGGAATAAAAGCAATGACATCAAACAGAAAATGTCTCTTTTCATGGCAGTGATAGTACTGTGACTGAATCAAACTTTTGTCACTGAAGTCTGTTCATCTTTGGTATAGAGACATTTAATTTAATTAAACAATGTTAAATCTGGGTAATACTTTACCATCTTATTTGGAGCTTTTAATTTTTAGTAATGAAGTGGTGACTAAAGACATAAATGAGTTTCTCCAAATACCACAGCTAATTAGGCTGTGAGTGGAGACAAGATGCCAGAACACAAATACCTAGAACACAGATACAAGCGTGAGTGCTAGCAAAATTGAAAGTAGAAGTCAAACCAAGCACCGCATGTGGGAATTGAACAATGAGACCACTTGGATCAATTGTTCAACTGAACTCATAGGTGGTTCAATTGAACTCATAGGTGGGAATTGAACAATGAGATCACTTGGACACAGGAAGGGGAACATCACACACTGGGGCCTGTTGTGGGGTGGGGGGAAGAGGGAGGGATAGCATTAGGAGATATACCTAATGTAAATGACGAGTTAATGGGTGCAGCACACCAACATGGCACATGTATACATATGTAACAAACTTGCACATTGTGCACATGTTCCCTAGAACATAAAGTATATTTAAAAAAAAAAAAAAAGTCAAAACTGTTAAGAAAGCTGTTTCTATATATTTTTTCTCATTTCCTTGTAAATGGTGAGAGATTATCTTTTTGGTCAGAACCTGTGCCTTGAAATTTTGCCTTATACGTTTTCAATATTTGTATTGAGAAGCGTTGAAACAGAAACCAAATACCTCCAACTGAGTTGAAAGGACTCTTCTATTAAATAGCTCTCTAGTGTTTCAGCCAGCAGTGAAATTTCAGAACATTTAATTTGGCCAAGTAAAAATTCTTAGCTGTCACCTTTTTCTTTCTTTCTTCTTCTATTTTCTCCCCTAAATTTGCAGAGGGAGTCTTGAGATCTATTTTAACCTAATTATTTTTGACAGGCCAACAGTACCAAACAGGATGAAATTATAACCTTTTCAGTTAATTGTTGTGATTATCTACTTAGCATAATGCTCTCGCCTGTCACACTAAGGAGATACCTGCTGTGGGGATGCAGTTAGGTATGAAGTGTGCACCTTAAGGTTTCATTAAAAAATCAAAATATGTACTCACATTAGGGAATGGAACAGAAGAAGATGAGCACCTGGGTAACCAGCCAAGAAGTAGAAGTTTATTTTGCAGATGAATGACTGACTGAACCCTCTCTCAGTCTGACCTTTTTATATCATAAGAACCAGAAAGAGAAGAGTGAATTAAGGGTTTGGTGACCCATTAAAAGTCATTTTGCAAGATAATGTCATAGAAATCAACTGTCTAAGTTAGGGTTTGGGGCGAGGAAAGGTGGAGCCATTCATGAAAGAATTTGATGAAGCGTAGTAGAGAAATGGACCAAAGTGACAGTAGAGGGAGTACACTCAATAACTTCTTCCTGATAGCAGGCATAAAGAAGCCTTGCTGTGCATGGGGATAAGTGCATAAAGGGAAAAGAATGACAAGTTGGAATAACATCACTTGGAGAAACGATCCTTTGGGTCATTGTTTCCATTTTATTGATTTCATCAGGGGACTCATTTATCTTTTATTTTGGGCCAGACATATTACTAGGATAAAGGACAATCAGGACATGTATTGTTAATTTTTTCATGAGAGGATAATAATGTCCACATTACAATATCCATTTCTATTAGCTAAGGACAATGAGAATCAAGACTTGTGATTATATACACAGCCAGGATGACCAGGAATTCTCATGTCTAAAGGCTCTCCTGGTGTTTGCTGTGAAAACCAGAGACTCATTTTTACCGGTCTGCCCTTGAAACTATAACCTTATTCTAATTGGCTTCAATATTAATCATAACTCCAAGATTAATTAAACTGTGTTCAAGACTTTAGAGAGGGCATCAGGAGTCAAATCCTTACTTAGGACTCCCTAATATATTGCTTCCATGCTGTCTGACCTCAGAAAATATCTGTATAATGTCTTTTGGGTTTTGTAGCCCTATAACCTTAAGCTTGTCTAGTTCCCCGAGAAGTAGTGGTAAGTTTTGCCTTTCTCTCTTCTGAAATATAGATGTTAGACTGAAATTTGAGACACAATGAAAGATGAAGTTAAAGTAATTTACAGATGCCTAATACCACATTTAAAGAAGCTTTTTTTGCGAGGTTGGGGGTGGACGGGGAATGGAGTCTCGCTCTGTCACTGCTGGAGTGCAGTGGAAAGGTCTCGGCTCACTGGTATCTCTGCCTCCTGAATTCAAGTGATTCTCCTGCCTCTGCCTCCTGAGTAGGTGGAATTATAGGCATGCGTCACCATGCCTGGCTTTTTTTTTTTTTTTTTTGAGACGGAGTCTCGCTCTGTCGCCCGGGCTGGAGTGCAGTGGCCGGATCTCAGCTCACTGCAAGCTCCGCCTCCCGGGTTCACGCCATTCTCCTGCCTCAGCCTCGCGAGTTACTGGGATTACAAGTGCCCGCCACCAGGCCTGGATAATTTTTTGTATTTTTTAGTAGAGACGGGGTTTCACCGTGTTAGCCAGGATGGTCTCGATCTCCTGACCTTGTGATCTGTCCGCCTCGGCCTTCCAAAGTGCTGGGATTACAGGCATGAGCCACCGCGCCCGGCCTACTTCTTAAAAAATATGTCAATTAGAGTATAAGAGGCCTTGGGTGTGAAAGCAAGATTAAGCCAGAAAGAAAGAATAATCATAGCATTGAGAGCATGAACTAGGGAGCTAGAGAAATTGGGGTTGCATCTCTGCTACAGCTTTTGCTAGCTGGGTAGCCTTGGGCAAACCAGCTTCTTTCTGCCTTTTTCTGCATCTTTGAGATGAGGATCCTAATAGTGATTATTCATCAGATTGTGAGTACAATGAAACAGTATAGAGAAAATGATCAGAAAAAAAATCTGACTCATATTAAAGGCTCAGTAATTGTTAGATTAATGATAGTAGTATTTTGTCTATTATTATTTTTCTTTTAGTATCCTGTAAGACTCTATTTTGCCCATCAAACAATAAATTAGAAATTTCCTTCTTAGTAAGGGCTGGGGCTTTAGACCAGGAAAGAATTAGTTTAAATAGTTAATAGTAGCTTTGACATTGGGAGAAGGGGTGAGTGATGATTACTGTGATTTTTCATCCTAATATTCTCTGAGGACCCTTTTTGTGTTGAATGGTGTTTGCTGATTTCTCAGCTTCACACTTGTCCGTCTTATAGACGTTTCTTTATCAATGGGGCTAGAGATTTGCTTATTACATTTCATACTCTTTTCCTTGGCAGATATCTGTTAGGTTCTTCCAGTGGGGAATTACTGGAGATCAGAAGGTGGGATAAGGGAAAAAGAAGGTGTTGCCAGTTGGCAATAGTAAGAGAATTGATTGTAGCACCAGCACTTTGGCATTTTAGTACCATATATGATATTGAGCTCAGTAAGATCTTCAACACAGATAAAATTGCATGGAAAAGTAGGTCACATGGGGCAGCAATCATGCTGTATACAGCTCTGGGTTATAGGATGTAGCATATTATTCTAAAGCACCTGGCCTCATAGAATGATAGAGTCAGTCTGATGATTCACTTGCTATCAGTTGAAAGACAACACCTTGTGAGTTTGGGCTGTTTTCCCACAGAGTGTGATACATGCTTAGAACCTTTGTTGAATGGATCATGCTGTTTCCCTCACAGCAAGATACAGCAGTTTAGAAGTAAAGAGTGGAAGCAAGCGATTCCTGTCACTAATGTCTCTAACAACCCACTCACAAACGTTTGATTCCCATTTCCAGAATCTTGAGTTTTTCTGATTTAGGAGTTTTAGAGCCCCGGAGGAAAACATTTAAGCATCACAACATTGTTTTCCATAAAATTAAGGTTGAGACTGCTACTTGCTTATTTGAGTTCCTCATGCCATCGAGTCAAGAGGCAAATATGGGGTTACTGTACAGGCTGGGGTTTATTTATTTTTATTAAAGTGAAAATAGGATGCTGTTGCCCATAGAGGCAGGAGAAGCTAAGAGACCTGGGGGATTCTCTGGGTTGTCTCTTAGTAGTATTAGTACTTCTCTGCACAGAAGTAAACATTAGTGGAAGATGACAGAAATCCAATAATAGTAGGATAAACAAGTAATCAGAAATTCAGGAATAAATAATTAGGTAAAGAACACTAAACAGCTGACATGTTTGCAGGGGCATGGGGAACACTGGATAGATCACAGACTAAGGAAGTTACAACATCAACTATGTTCTCATGGATAGTTACAGAAATGAAGACTGTGGTGACCGCTCACATTTTCCTTTTGTTTGTTATGTACATATGTTAGGTAGTATTTATATTTTCCTTTCCATTTTTTCTACTAGATTGTGTAAGAGGAGGTACAACATCTTCTTAGCTAATAATATGTCTAGGTGGGCTTTTAACAAAACTGGAAGTGGAATTAATATTATCTAGTCACTTATTTGACTTAATATGTGCCCTTTTCAGAGGAAGTAATGTCTATCTTAGTATTTATGAAAGCCATCTGTTTCTTTTAGTTGTGTGGAAACCTGACATTGTTAAAGTTGTTGTTTGGGAGTTTAACTATGGGAAGAATGATGAGTATGAAAACCAGTCAACTGGAATGGGCTCTCCCAAATGGTGTCTATAGTCTTCAGCTTCATATTCAACCTTTAATATGCTTCCCTTGAAACAAGGACTGGAGGCCTTCTAAGTTATGTTCTCAACATTCCTTTTTCAGCTAACTTTCCATCACGTTCAGCCAATGGGAAATACGGAAGTGAAGTTAGAAGAAGGGGAAAAGATGTATTTTTTTTTTCTTGCTTTTGTGGGTGCTTTACAAAATGTCAGTGGTATCACCAGTAGAAACAGTAGCAATAGCTACTATCATTTTGTGTGTCTTGGTTCCAGATAAAGTAGCTCGGATCCAACAACAGCATTTTCAATGGGACAGTGATCCTGGGCTTGGGGTGTAACGCTCCTCTGCTTCTTCAGTTCTGTGGGGGGCAGAAACCACTTTTAGTTATAAATTTCAGGAAAAATTTACCTCCCCCTTTTATCTCTTCTTAAGAGATTGGCTTAAAAGCAAATCTCTGCATTAAATTCAATTTTTAAAGATACCCAGTTTTCCTTATTGCATATAAGTTAATGCAGCCTGATGTAGGAAATGTTATCAGCTTCCAGCTGTTTCCTTGTTCTGCTGCTTGGATTGCTTAAGACTGTTATAGGACAAGTTCACATGTTGAGAGAGTGAAAGAGGTGTGACACAGATGTAGTTCCACTCACTTCATTTATTTGATTTCTTTCTACTCCGTTTTGGCATTTATCCTTCATAGTCTTAGTATTACAGAGCACCATCTGTTTTGAGGAGGAGGATTCAGAGTACTCATATTTAGTCCTATGGTGTTTCCACAATCTTTGTTTAAGTCTTTTGTATCTCTGGTTTAGGACGTGGATTTGTTGCACTCTTCTTTTCTATAAGCTTTTCCACACTGTTTAGTTAGATGTAGCATCACCAGGTAAAATATAGAATTCTTGGTTAACTTTGAATTTCACATAAATATGACATGGGACATATTTATAATAAAAAGATTTTGTTGGATTTTTTCTTTTCTTTTGCTAAATCTGGCAACCCTAGTCTGATAAGTTCCATAAGAATTTATTCTAAGAGCTGCCTTATATTATGCAGAGATTTCTGTTTTATAGGTTCAAAAACAGGTTAAATGTGTTCAGTCTTCAGCAGAGAGATCAAGGTAATTGATTTCTCAACTCCACATTCCTTCAGCCTTCAACAGTAGGGGGATGGCATCTAACACTCTAGACCAGTGGTTCTTAAAGTGCGGCCCCGACCAGCAGCGTCAGCACCACTTGCAGATACTCAAGATTAAGCCTCACTAAGATCTACCTAGTCAGAAGCTCTGGTGTTGGGGTCCAGCAATCTGTGTTTTTATAAACCCTCTAGGGCATCCTAATGCAAGTTCGTGTTTGAGAACTGTAGTCAAATATACAGTGTAGTCAAATATATAGCACCTGTAATGTTACTCCTTCCTCCTCTGCTGGTGCTAGAAGTTACCATTTCTTGACTATATTATTTCCCACAAGAGCTGTGTCTAGTCCCAGAATATTTTTTAATTTAGCTCTTTAGGCAGGCATTGCCAATTTATTTCCCAATGCATTATTAATCCCAGGGTATACTTCCATCTTACCATCCCCAACTTTGGAATCTCACTAAAACCTACTAGAATAATGCTTTATATTCTGAAATGTCCTTCCTTACAGCCTACAGTTTTTTCAGATGTAAGTTTTCATCAAAGATGTATCAAAATGACCAAGACTGACAATGAGTTAAATGAGCCTCATGTGAATGCTGATTCCTGGTACAGAGATGCATATCTGAAAGCAATGAAATTCATTAGCGAAAAAGTCACTATCATGGTAAAACTTAAGGTACTGTGTAAGGCAAGTTCAATAAATTATTTTGGTTAAGAAAGATTTAACAGTGACATGAAAATCACATTGAAACAAGTAACCATTTATTATTTCTTTGTATAAATTGTGGGTTTGGTCTGTTGTCTTGGGAAGTCTTGAGATATAACATTCCTGTGCTAAATCTATTTGAGTTTATTTGGAGATTATAATTGAGACACTCTTTGAATTCACAGAGGAAAAAAATCTCATTTTCCCATAGGTAAATAATCCTGAAATAAAGTCATTATAAATTACAGTGTGGCTTATTTACCATCAATACAAACCCCATTAATTAGATGTTGGCTCGATCAATTGCAAGGCGGCACTGGGTCAGGTCAACGTTAGAAAAAGAATAATGAAAGATTGCTTGGCAAGAGGCTAATTCTAATGAGTAAACTTGAAGTAATTTATTTATTTATTTATTTATTTTTTACTACAGAGGCAGGAATCATGCCTCCCTGGCCAATTCCTGAGAGTCAGGAGTACTGAGCAGACATGAACATTAAGAATTGGTCTCCAAATACATGGAAAACTGATCACATCCATTACTAATACAGATATTCTCATGAAAAATGAAATATTTTTATCTATATTATTGGCAATGTTTTAATGGATGAAGAATTTTGGACTATCAAGGGTGTGATAGCACCTAAATTCTCAGATTCTACTTACAGGAATGTTAATTACCACATATTTGATGAAAGTTAATTTGATTATATTCATCAAGAGTCTTTTGAATATTCTCCTTGACCCAGTAATTCAACCTGCTGGAATTTGTCTTTTAAAATAACTAGAAATATAAGTAAAGACTTATGTACAAGGAGGTTTCACTATTTTTAAAATAGTGAAAATTTAGAAATAGTAGCTTGAAGAGCTCTATTAGTAAGTGAATGGCTAAATTATGGTGCTAATAATGTCGATTCTAATGATTTTAATCATTATATGACTGTTTATTTTATATTAAATTATTATGATAAAATGCAAGGTGGAAAAGCAGGATAGAATATTATACTTAGTCTATCATTTATAGAACATGATGATTAGCATTTTGGTGGTTTTATTATCTTCCATTTTACTATAAATATATTTGTGTGTCTGTACACAGAATAGAGATTTTTATATGTACAGTCATCTCTCTGTATTCATGGGGGATTGGTTCCAGGACCCTTGCAGATACCAAAACTCACAGATGTTCAAATCCCACAGGTGGCCCTGTGAAACCCTCAATATAAAAGTTGGCCCTTCATATCCATGGGTTCTGCATCACATGTCAGTACTTGGTTTGTTGGATCCATAGATGGAGAACCCAGGTGGACAAGGGGTCAAGGTGAAAGAAGGAAGACCAGTTAGGAGGCTTTTAATATGTCGCGTAAAGGATAATGATGGTTACAGCTGGGGTAGTAGCAATGGATAAGTGTGGCATGGTCAGATTTTGAATATAGTTGAAGATGCATCCAGTTAGACTTTCTGATGGACAGGAAGCAAGGCACAAAAGAGAGAAAAATCAGGATTGTGCTAAGATTTTGGTTTGATAAACATTAAAAATGAAGTTGTCTTTACTGAGATAGAGTAGTCTTTGGGAGAAGCAGATTGGTGGTTGAGGAGGGATGGACCAAGAAAAGAATAATTTTGTTTTGGATATGTGGATATGTTGAATTTGAGGTACCTATTACACGTGCCCGTGGAGAAACACAGTAGATGAGAACTGGATGCGAAAATATAAGTATATGGGAGAAGACTTGACTGGAATTATAAACTTGGCCATTGCAGTTCTAGAAAGTATTTAAAGGGAGGGGACTGGATGATCTAAAATGACGTGTTAAGTGTAGATGAAGGACAGGTCTGATGACTGATCCCTAAAACATCCTAATGTTAGAAGTTAGGAAGGTAAACAGAAATTGCAAAGGAGACTGAGCACTTTCAGTCAATGCGAGATAGTTTTTTTAGAATAGAGATTCCAGGGTTTTAATATACATGAGAATTATCTCAGTGTCTTGTTAAAATGCGGATTCTCACACTTTGAGTCAGAGAGAAGTTTGTGATTCTGCTTTTATAACAAGCTCAAAGCAGTTCCTCTATTGCTGGCCCTTAGACCACACATTGAGTAGCTAGGACCTAGGATAGAGTGGCACAGTGTGTTGACTAGCGGAATATTTTTGTATCTCTGGGAAATTCCAGTAATCCACTTGAAATGTATGATCATGAATTTTAAGTGATATTAGTCAGCAAGGTTGTGTGTTTTTCTAAGGCCACTTGGAAATTTGTGTCCAGATGTCGAGTAGGCAGAGACCAATATTTAATCCCAGTTGCATTTTGCTAAATATGTAAAAAGGGGGGGGGAGAGGGACAAAGGAGCTGAAACACCATGCAAAGGAGTGACTGTAATGATGGGCTATGAAATATATGAGAACAATAGAGGAAGAAATAAAGGCACAAGGGGATGGAAATCAATAGTGAAAATTTGGTAATGTTAATGGATTGGAAGTCCCAGTGGCTGGGTGAAAGTTAGAGTTCAAAAATAAGTAGGTCTGGGATGAAAAAATGGGAGGTGTTACTAGGGGAATGGCTGCTTGAGACTATGGGTGGGTTGCAGTTATAGTAATTCCAAAGTCTAGGTTATGACCATGGGAATAGGTAACTGAGGTGAAATGATGACACAGTCAAACAACTCAGTGACAGATGCTGGAAAGATAATCTATGTGGAGATTAACATCAGTGAGTCTTGGGACAAAAATTGTGGGAGAGAGACATGATTCATGTGCTAAGATTTAGAGGAATTAGGGACAATAGCCCCAAGATCCACAGAGGACTGCAAACTAAAGAGACATAGTAGGTGGTGAAGAATGAGAGTGATTCATGAAGTTCTGAAGTAGTTTCCATTTTCCATTTTCAGGTCATTTGGTAGGAAATGCCCCCAAGGAGGTATGCCTGTTCATTTGAGTGGCTTTGGTCAATTAATGTGAGCATGAGATGTCACCTCTTGGAAAGCCATTTTCAAGAGCCAAGATACAATTCTCCATGTCTATTTCTCTGCACCACAGTGAATGGCAAGATGCAGGTTCTATCCACCTGGTCTCAAAATGATGGTGACATGGAGTAGAGTTTTCCACTGAGCAGACATGGACAGGTTAGGTGAATGAGAAATAATATTTTCATTATTTTAAATCAGTAAGATACTGATTGCTAATAAATCCAAATTAAAGGCCATAATTAATATACTTCATTTGATAGTATGAACTTCAAACAAACTTGGGATGTTTAGGTAGAAGGAGAATAGTATGAAAGTGTTATGAAAAACAAGGAAGATTGTATTCCTCACTTCAGGCTTAAAGTTACCAGCTATGTGGGTAACAGAGAAATCTATGTCTTCAGGAGATTAGAAACAAAGAATACATGGAGAATTTAGGAGATTTTGCTGAGAATATGGCTATTACAAAGAGATTGTTAACTCAGATCAGATCAGGAGATCTTGCAATAATCAAGGATATAGGGCAGGGATCAGCAAACTTTTTCTCTAAAGGGTTAGATGGTAAATATTTTTTGGTCAAGCAGCAAAACTGACTATATTATGCAAGTACCTACATAACTACTTAAAATGGAACCATTGAGGTATGCCAAAAAAATATTCTTAGCTTTCAGGCCATACGAAATGGGGAAGCGGGCTGCAGTTGGCTGACCCCTGATAGAAAGCATGATGGAATTAGGTCCTTCCTTGCTTTTCAGGAATTTCAGTGCAATCAGCATATAATTACTGCTGAACATATTCCCACTATGGCTACTTCTGCTGCTGTGCCTGTAGCCTCCACTGCTACTATTACTGCCATGACAGAAAGAAACAATGCCCATACCAAGATTATCAACATTCCTTTTAACATCGTCATTCCAAGTACTGCTATCTTTCCCTAACATTTATAAGTACTTGCTCTTTTCTATGCTTTGCTAAGTACTATAGTATCACAGGTCTTTTGTGGTTCACTATAGTCTTGAAGATGGAATTATTATTTCCTTTGAAGGGTTAAAGAAACTGTGACTTGGAAAAATTAAGGTCCAATGGTACCTAAGTGACATGGGCACCAATGGAAACAGCATTCTTATTTCCACATATGTCACTTCAAAATATACATATTATGTTACTCTTTTATTACTTACATTACTTACATTTTGATATCCCCTGTTCAGAAATACTGGTGGTGAGGAAGTCGAGCTAGCTATGCAAATGGCTTTACATCTTATATATCCTTATGACTATTGATACATTGAAGTGTTCCACTGTCATGCCTTTTCCTGACCTATGTAATAATCTCCCCCAAATTGGTTGGCACTGGGCCTGAATGGCTGCCCTTATTTTAGTTTCATTGAATGAAGTTCATTCTTGAGGTTTTAAATATTTAAAATTAATGGACAGTTTGGGAAAAAGTGGACTGATCAAGCGAGAGGTGTTTGACCTCAATTGCATCTGTATTTAAAGTTGACTTTTTTTTCTATAGGAAGATTAAAAATATTGAAGTTAAAACAGAAAGGAGTACTTCTGTTGTATCCAGGTAATATATTCGAGCTCCTTGACCTGTCTAGGGGAACAGAAAGACCAAATGAATAATATGACTGAGATCTACGAAAGAGGAATCTTCAAGCAGGCAACTTAACCCTCATTTAAATAGGGAAGAAATAAAGGTTTTGCCAATAGTTAAATTCTTTAACTTTTATACTTTTCAACAAGAAGAAAATTTAGTCCTGAAAAGTAATTTTTTATAAAGGCTGACATTTTGGCCCAATGTTGTTGTTATTGACTTATTGTTTTTTACACAAGTTTTAGGTCCACAGCAAAATTAAGCAGAAAGTACAAAGAGGTCCAATGTGTTTTGGTTATTTTAAAAATTAATAGACTACTTGTTACATAAAATGAGGTAGGTTTTCTTGTTTGTTTTGTCTTTTTTTTTTTTCAATAACACTCTAAGGGGTAAATTTATTTTGTCTGCAAATCAAGGGTGCATACATGTTGCCTTGTTTCCTCTTCACTTCAAAAATATAAAGTTTCATCTAGAACTTAATTGTATAAGTATTTGAGGAATAATTCATACCTTTATTATAGCAGATAAAAGTCTAGATAGGACGTTTAAAAAATAATTTCTAAATTGTACCACAATTGTTTTAATTTCAAAAAACTTTCCTTTATCGTATTCTTATCGTTTATTTTGTATGTTTTAATAATTTCAAATTTTATTTTAGATTTGAGGGAATGTATGCAGGTTTGTAACATGATTATATTTTATGATGCTGACATTGGGGGTATGAATGGACCCACCACCCAGGTACTCAGCGTAACACCCCATAGGCAGCTTTTCAGCGCCTGCTTGCCTCTCCCTCCCTTCCTCTAGTAATCCCCAGGACTATAGTTCCCCTCTTGTATATTTATGAACCCAAAGTTTAACTCCACATATAGGTGAGAATATGTGGTCTTTGATTATCTGTTCTTAAGTTAATTCACTTAGGATATGGCCCCCACCTATATTCATGTTATTGTAAAAAAAAATACATAATTTTGATTTTTTTATGACTGGCATTCCATGATATATATTTACCAAATTTTATTTATCCAATCCATCATTGATAGGTAGGTAGGTTGATTTCATGTCTTTGCTACTGTGAATAGTGCTGTTATTAACATGTTAGTACATGTGTCTTTTTGGTTAAAAAAAAATATATTTCCCTTTGAGTATATACCCAGGAATGGGATTGCTAGATCAAATGGTCGCTCTGATATAAGTTCTCTGATAAATTTTCAAACTGCTTTCCACAGTGGCTGAACCTATTTACATTCCCACAAATAATGTAAAAGCATTCCCCTTTCTCTGCAGAATGAATAGCATCTGTTTTTTTGTTTGTTTGTTTGTTTATTTGTTTTTTGGTCTTTTTAATAATAGCTATTCTGACTGGTGTGAGGTGGTATCTCATGGTTTTGATTTTCATTTTTTTGATAATTAGTATGGAATATTTTTTCATATGCTTATTGGCTGCTAGCATATCCTTTTTTGAGAAGTGTCTGTTCATGTTCTTTGCTCACTTTTTAACGAGGTTATATGCTTTTTGCTTGTTGATATGTTTAAGTTCCTCATAGATTCTGCATATTTGAACTTTGTCCAATGAATAGTTTGCAAATATTTCTTACCATTCCGTAGGTTGCCATTTTAGTCTGCTGATAGTTTCCTTTGCTGTGCAAAAGCTCTTTAGTTTCACTAGGTACAACTTGTCAATTTTTGTTTTAGTTGAAATTGTTTTTGAGGACTTAGTCATAAATTCTTTGCCAGGGCTGATGTCCAGAAAGGTAATTCCTGGGTTTTCTTCTAAGATGTTTATGGTTTGGGGCCTTAAATTTAAATCTTTAATACGTTTCGAGTTAATTTTTGTATATAGTAAAAGTCAGGGGTCTGCTTTCATTCTTCTGCATATGGCTAGCTAATTACCCAAGTACCGTTTATTGAACAGGGAGTTCTTTTCACATTGCTTATTTTTGTTGACTTTGTTGAAGATCAGATAGTTGTAGATATGTTGCTTAGTTTCTGTGTTCTCTATTCTGTTCCATTGGGCAGTACTTGTGTCTATATTTGTGCTAGTACCATGTTGTTTTGATTATGGTAGCTTTAAGAATATTTTGAAGCTGGGTCTTGTGATGCTTCTTGCTTTGTTCTTTTTGCTTATAAATGCTTTGGCTAATATGGCTCCTTTTTGGTTCCATATAAATCAAAATAGTTTTTCCAATTTTTTGAAAAACTGATATTGGTAGTTTGATAGGAATAGCATTGAATCTATAGATTTCTTTAAACAGTATGGCCATTTTAATGATATAATTCTTCCAGTCTGTAAGCATGCAATGATTTTTCATTTGTTTGTGTCATCTCTGATTACTTTCAGCAGTGTTTTATAGTTCTCCTTGTAGAGATCTTTCCCCTCCTAGATTAAATGTATTCCTTTTTTTTCTTTCTCTCTCTCTTTTTTTTTTTTTAACAACTATTGTAAATGGGATTGCACTCTTGATTTGGCTCTCAGCTTGAACATTATTGGTGTATAGAAATGATACTGATTTTTGTACACTAATTTTGTATTGTGAAACTTTACCAGAGCTGTTTATCAGGTCTGGGAGCCTTTTGGCACTGTCTTTAAAGTTTTCTAGGCATCGTGTCATCAGTGAAGATAGATACTTTGACTTTGTATTTTTTTTTTATTTGAATGACTTTTATTTCTTTTGCCTGGTGACTTTGGCCAGTACTTCCAATATCATGTTGAGTAGGCATGGTTAGAGTGTACATTACTGTTTCTCCTGTTCTTAAGAGGAACACTTCCAGCTTTCGCCCATTCAGAATGATGTTGGTTGTGGGTTCGTCATCGATAGCTCTTAATATTTTGAGGTATGTTCTGTTAATGCCTAGTTTCTTAGGTGGGGGAGGGTTATTATGAAGTGATGATGGATTTTATCAAAAGCCTCTGCATCTATTGAAATGATCATATAGTTTCTGTTTTTAGTTTTGTTTATGTGATGAATTACATTTATTGATATATGTATATTGTAACAACCTTGCATCCCAGGGATAAAGCCCACCCAATCATGGTAAATGAATTTTTTGATGTGATTGCTGGATTTGATTTACTGGTATTTTGTTGAGAACATTTGTGTCTATGCTCATCAAGGATATTGACCTGTAGTTTTCTTTTTTGGTGTGTCTTTACCAGGTTCAGATATCAAGGTGATGTTGGTTTCCAAAATGAGTTAAGGATCAGTCCCTTTTCCTCAATTTTTTAGAGTAGTTTCATTATTATTGGTACCAGCTCTTCTCTGTACATTTGAATTTGGTTGTGTAACCAAATTTGGCTGTGAAATCATCTGGTCCATATCTCTCTCTCTCTCTTTTTTTTTTTTTTTTTTTTGATTGTTAGGTTTTTAATTATTGATTCAAATCCAGAGCTTAATATTGGTTTGTTCAAGTTTTCAGTTTCTTCCTGATTCATTATTAGGAGGTTGTGTGTTTCCAAGAATTTATCCATTTCTCCAGGTTTTTTCATTTGTGTGCATAGAGGTGTTTATAATAGTTTCTGAGGATCTTTTGTATTTCTATACAATCAGTTGTAATCTCCTTTGCCATTTCTGGTTGTGCTTTTTTGGATCTCCTCTCTTTTTTTCTTTGTTAATTTAATTAGCGTTTGAATTGATTTTGTTTATTCTTTCAAAAAGCCAACATTTGGTTTACATTTGGTTTCCTTGATTTTTTCTATGAATTTTTGATTCACAATTTTATTCAGTTATGCTCTAATTTTAGCTATTTTTTTTTCTTGCTGGATTTGGGGTTAGTTTGTTCTTGTTTTCTCTAGTTCCTCTAGGTATAATGTTGGATTAATTCTAGATCTTTCTAATTGCTTAATGTAGGCATTTAGCACTATAAACTCTCCTTTTAACACTGCTTTGGCTTCATTCTAGAGATTTTGATATGTTGTGTCTCTGTCTTTATTCATTTCAAAGAGTTTTTAAATTTTATTATACCATAATTTTGTTTACTCAAAAGGCATTAAGAGCAAGTTGTTTAATTTCTATATAATCATTTAGTTTGGAGAGATCATCTTAGCATTGCTTTCCACGTTTATTCACTGTGGTCCAAGAGTATGGTTGGTATGATTACAATTTTTTTGAATTTATTGAGACTTGATTTATAGTTGAGCATGTGGTCAATCTCATGATATGTTCTGTGTTCAGATGAGAAGAATGCATAATCTGAGGTTGATGGGTGGAGTGGTCTGTAGATGTCCATTAGGTGAAATTGATCAAGTGTCAAGTTTAAGTCCAAAACTTCTATTAGTGTTCTGCCTTGATTGTCTAACACTGTGAATGGGGCATTGAAGCCCTTCACTGTTATTGTATGGCTGTCTAGGTTTTATTGCAGGTCTAGAAGCACTTCTTCCTTGTTGCCCTGTTTATGTCTTCTTGTTGAATTGAGCCATTTATCATTATGTAATTGCCTTCTTTGTCTTTTTTACTGTTGTTTGGTTAGAGTCTATTTTATCTTATATAAGAATAGCAACCCCTGCTGTTTTTTGTTTTCTGTTTGCAAGATGGATCTTTCTCCAACCTTTTACTTTGAGCTTATGGGTGCTGTTACATATGAGATAGGTCTCTTGAATACACCAGACAAATGGTCTTATTTTTTTAATCCAATTTGCAACTCTGTCTTTAAAGTGGGGTGTCTTTAAAGTGGGGTGTTTAGACAATTTACATTCTGGGTTAATATTGATATGTGAAGTTTTGATCCTATTGTGAAGTCGTTTGCTGGTTGCTTTGTAGTTTCTATTATTTAGTTGTTTTATAGGATCTCTGGACTATGCATTTCAATACAGTGTTGTGTGTGTGTGTGTGTGTGTTAGCAAGTATTGTTCTTTCATTTCCATGCTTAGAATGCCCTTGAGAATATCTTGTAAGGCCCGTCTAGTGGTAATAAATTCCCTTAGTGATTGTCTGGAAAATATTTTATTTCCCTTTTACATATGAACCTTAGTTTGACAGGACATAAGATTCTTGGTTGGAATTTCTTTTATTATTATTATTATTATTATTATTATGCTTTAAGTTCTGGGGTACATGTGCAGAACATGCAGGTTTTTACATAGGTATACACGTACCATGATGGTTTGCTCCACTCATCAACCCATCATCTACATTATGTATTTCTCCTAATGCTATCCCTCCCCTACTCCCTCACCCCCTGACAGGCCCCAGTGTGTGATGTTCCCCTACCTGTGTCCATGTGTTCTCATTGTTCAACTGTCACTTATGAGTGAGAACATGCGGTGTTTGGTTTTCTGTTGTTGTGTTAGTTTGCTGAGAATGATGGTTTCCAGCTTCATCCATGTCCCTGCAAAGGACATGAACTCATCCTTTTTTATGGCTGCATGGTATTCCATGGTGTATATGTGCCATACTTTCTTTATCCAGTCTATCACTGATGGGCATTTGGGTTGGTTCTAAGTCTTTGCTATTGTAAACAGTGCCACAATAAACATACGTGTGCATGTGTCTTTATAGTAGAATGATTTATAATCCTTTGGGTATATACCCAGTAACAGGATTGCTCAGTCAAATGGTATTTCTAGCTCTAGATCCTTGAGGGATAGCCACATTTTCTTCCACAATGGTTGAACTAATTTACACTCCCACCAACAGGGTAAAAGCAATCCTATTTCTCAGTATTCTCTCCAGCATCTGTTGCTTCCTGACTTTTTAATGATTGCCGTTCTAACTGGTGTGAGAGGCTATCTCACTGTGGTTTTGATTTGCATTTCTCTAATGACCAGTGATGATGAGTTTTTTTTCATATGATTGTTGGCCACATAAATGTCTTCTTTTGAGAAGTATCTGTTCATATCCTTCACCTACATTTTGATGGGGTTGTTTGTTTCTTTCTTGTAAATTTGTTTAGGTTTTTTTAGATTCTGGATACCAGCTCTTTGACAGATGGATAGATTGCAAAAATTTTCTCCCATTCTGTAAGTTGCCTGTTCACTCTGATGATAGTTGTTTTTTTTTTGTTTTTTTGTTTTTTTGGTTTTTTCTGTGAAGAAGCTCTTTAGTTTATTTAGATCCCATTTGTCGATTTTGGCTTCTGCTGCAATTGCTTTTGGTGTTTTAGTCATGAAGTCTTTGCCCATGCCTATGTCCTAAATGGTATTGCCTAGGTTTTCTCTTAGGGTTTTTATGATTTTAGGTCTTACTTTTGAGTCTTTAGTCCATCTTGAGTTAATTTTTGTGTAAGGTATAAGGAAGAGATCTAGTTTCAGCTTTCTGCATATGGCTAGCCAGTTTTCCCAAGACCATTTATTAAATAGAGAATCCTTTCCTCATTGCTTGTTTTTGTCAGGTTTGTCAAAGATCAGATGATTGTAGATGTGTGGCATTATTTCTGAGGTCTCTATTCTGTTCCATTGGTCTATATATCTGTTTTGGTACCAGTACCGTACTGTTTTGGTTATTGCAGCCTTGTAGTGTAGTTTGAAGTCAGGTAGCGTAATGTCTCCAGCATTGTTCTTTTGCTTAGGATAGTTTTGACTATGTGGGCTTTTTTTGGTTCTATATGAAATTTAAAGTAGTTTTTTCAATTCTGTGAAGAAAGTCAAAGATAGCTTGATGGGGATAGCATTGAATCTATAAACCACTTTGGGCAGAATGGCCATTTTCACAATATTGATTATTCTTATCCATGAGCATGGAATATTTTTCCATTTGTTTGTGTCCTCTCTTATTTCCTTGAGCAGTGGTTTGTAGTTCTCCTTGAAGAGGTCTTTCACACCACTTGTAAGTTGTATTTCTAGGTGTTTTATTCTCTTTGTAGCAACTGTGAATGGGAGTTCACTCATGATTTGGCTCTCTGTCTGTTATTGGTGTATAAAAATGCTTGTGATTTTTGCACGTTAATTTTGTATCCTGAGACTTTGCTGAAGTTGCTATCAGCTTAAGGATATTTTGAACTGAGATGATGGGGTTTTCTGCAGATATACGATCATATCATCTGCAAACAGAGACAATTTGACTTCCTTTTTTCCTAATTGAATACCCTTTATTTCTGTCTCTTGCCTGTTTGCCCTGGCCAGAACTTCCAATACTATGCTTAATAAGAGTGTTGGGAGAAGGAATCCTTGTCTTGTGCCAGTTTTCAGAGGGAATGCTTCCAGTTTTTTCCCATTTAGTATGATATTAGCTGAGGGTTTGTCATAACTCGCTCTTATTATTTTGAGATACACTCTATCAATACCTAGTTAATTGAGAGTTTTTATCATGAAGGGGTGTTGAATTTTGTCAAAGGTCTTTTCTACATCTATTGAGTTAATCATGTGGTTGTTGTCATTGGTTCTGTTTATGTGATGCATTACATTTATTGGTTTGTGTATGTTGAACCAGCTTGCTTCCCAGGGATGAAGCAATAAAGTTGGCTTCATCCCCAGAATTTCTTTTATTTAAGAATGATGAAAATAGGCCCCTAGTCTCTTCTGGCTTATAAGGTTTTTGCCAAGAAATTCATCAATAGCCTGATGGGCACTTGGAAGGAAAGAATAATGTGTAGAGGTTCATACCGTATATTTTTTCCAAGAAGCAATGCACGAACTTAACAGAAAAATGGAAAGAATCTACAGACCCTTTGAAAGAAGTGGCAGGCTGCAGCCTTCACCATGAGACAGGTGAAAAATTATAAACCCCCAGAGTATGAGAGTGGGAGAAACTGCCTCCAGGATACACATCCCCACAAGGGAACCTGAAAATCCAGGCTATCTGAGAAGGCCTTAACCCTACCCAGAACTGGAACTGATTTAGGGAGTGATGAGAAATGTAACAGAAGAAGCAGCAGTGGAAATTGCCTGGCAGGCATTCCCAGTCTTTAGTGCCAACCTAGAAAAGCCATTCCTTATTGTATGTCACAGGAGACCTTGGGGAAGTCAGCCAACTAGCTCAGGCAGAGGTTACAGGTTGAAAGAAGCTTCCAATTGAATTTTGCAATATAACATCAAGTGGAAACAAACTCCCTTGGCCAGAACCTGGGGGGCGAGCCAGAAGTGTGCTGCAGCCACCAGCGCAGGAACTGGGCACCTAGCCTTGCATGCAGATGGAAAGGGGCATGCCCTGAACGATATAATTGTTATTGTCACAGGGAAAACCTATGGTCTGGGACAGGTGGAGTTCTTAACTCAGCTGCTTAGAACTTAGCTGGGTGCTTTTAATGGGGTAATGCAGGAGTGAGATCTGCCTTGCCAATTGTGTAGAATCTAGGTGAGACTAACTGCCACCCACTACTCTCCACTCCCTGTGCAAAGCCTTCTGTGCAGCAGAGGCAGTTACACTCCCCACTGGAACCTTACTCTAGTAGCCTGAGAACCACTGATACCCACAGGGGCTGCAGCTTGCCCGCACATGTAGTGTCAGAGCACAGACCTGTCTGACCCAGCCCCTACTTGCCTGTTCCCCTCCACCTGCCCTGGCAGCTTAACACAAAGGACAGAAATTTTTGGGAGATTTGTGGCCACACCCTCCACCTGAGAAACCAGAATACTTCCCCTGGGCAACATAGAAAAGCTCAAATCCCACTTTTACCACTGCAGCTGGTGCTCTTTTGCAAATGCCACTTCCTGGTTGGAAGCCAACTAATACAGTTCATTATAGCACCTCTAGGTAGAATAACACTGCGCCCATAAAGGAGAAAACTGGTGCATGATGTCATCTATCACCATTGCCTGCAACACCCTGTCTAACCAGGAAGTCCTTAGTCTGTCAACATGACCAGTTCACTACTATTAAGACCAGCATTTGAGAAAGCCAGCATTCAAGAACACTAAGGCTATCTATAAACAAGGAATCTCACAGAGTCTACATCACTCTCCTGCCACCCTCATCAGAGCTGGTACTGGGCTGGGAGATTTTAGGACAGGTCATATCACCAGATCCTTTGCAGACATTCCCCAGTACCAGCCTGGAGTGTGGCAGCCCAACTGGTAGCTAGGCCTAAGAGACCAATATTATCCTTATAATTTGACTGCCAAGAACTCCTACTTTTAGTAGAAGGGGGAGAGCATCACATCAAGGGAACATCCCACAGGACAAAATAATCCAGATGGGAGGCCTTGAATCCTAGATCTTTCCACTAGCAGAAAGTTTCTTTCAGCAGAGACACAATTGCAGTGCTAGGCTTAGCAGGGAAAGTCAGTAGCTCTTTTCCAAAACCCAGGTAGCTTTGGTGTTTATAAACAATCTTGGAGAAGGGGGCTTCTTTCCCTTCTTGTCCACCACTACAGACATAGCTGGGCCTTCTCCCATGGGAGCTTGGCATAGCTGCACCTATAGACACCTTTCCTGAAATACTTCAGGGTGACTGCAGCCTCACAGGAGGAGTACACCCCAGGTTCAGGCTTTCATGAGAGGCTGAGTCACAATTCCTCTTTACTTGGAACATCAACATTTCTACAGATGAAAAGAGGTGCTTGTCTAATCTGAATAGCCAGAACACTGGGGAAGAAATGAGTCTAAGAGGTGGATAGCTTTCCTGATGACCCGGCAGGGGAGCTGAAGTGACTCCTACCCTTCCCAACTGATAAAACCTCAGGGCATTTCACTGAGAGCTCCCACAGCCATTTCTGTCAAGGGTGAGACCTCTGCTCACCATTGGATATTGCATTTAACTACCTGCTTTAGCTAAAACCGGTGCTTACCCAAGGACACCTCAACTACTGATCTGAAGCCAGAACCATCAACTCAGTTAATAAATTATTGTGGAAGAATAAATAAATAAAATAGTGCACACCAGGGGAAAATGAGATAAGCTTCAAGAGACCTATGCCATTTCAACCTCGTAAGAGACAAGGAACTTGCCCACACACTGTGTACATTGGTACTACAATGAGCACCTGAGAAAACCATCATACAAATAGTCTCTATAACCAAGGAACTCATACAGAATCTTCACCTTTAAAGAGGATGAAGAACAAAATTAAGTTATAATAAACAATAAACATTAAAGTCACATCCTTAAGGGGGAAATGTAATGTTAAAAAATAAAGTCAAGAACGATTGCAATAGTCTACCCAAATGAGAAGGAACCAGAAAAGTAACTTCTGGTAATATAATAAAAAAGATCCTATGACACCCCCAAAAGATCATGCTAGATCCCCAGTGATTGATTCAAGCCAATATAAAATATTTGAAATACTAGATAAATAATTCAGAAGGCTGATTATTAAGCTATTCAAGGAGATACCAGAGAAAAGTGAAAACCAACATAAAGAAATAAAAAAAAAATTCAGGATATGAATGAAAAATTTTCTAGAGAGATATATATCATAAAGAAAAAGCAATCAGAGCTTCTGGAAATGACAAACGCACTTAGAAAATTACAAAATGCAGTAGAAAGCTTCAATAGTAGACTACAGCAAGTGGAAGAAAGGATTTCAGAACTTGAAGACAAAGGTTTTGAATTAACCCAATAAGACAAAGATGAAGAAAAATCTGCATGCAGGAAGATCAAGGAACTCTTGGAAAATTCATTGCAAAAGGATACTCTCCAAGGCACATGTCATCAGGCTACCTAAAGTCAACATGAAGGAAATAATTCTAAGAGCTGTGAGACAGATGCATTAGATAACTTGTAAAGGAAAATCTATCAGACTAATAGCAGACTTCTCAGTAGAAACCATATAAACTAGAAGGGATTGAAGTCCTATCTTCAGCTTCCTTAAACAGAATAATTGTCAGTCAGGAATTTTGTATCCAAAAAAACTAAGTCTCATAAATGAAAGAGAAATAAAACCATTTTTCAGACAAAAAAAAAGCTGAGAGAATTTGCCACTACCAAACCAGCACTATAAGAAAGGCCAAAAGGAGGACTAGATCTTGAAACAAAAGCTTGATTTACACCAAAATGAATAAATTTTCCACTTAGATACATAATAGCAGAATGGATTTAAAAATCACATTCCATGCTCATTGTTAGGAAGAATCAATATCATGAAAATGGCCATATGGCCCAAGGTAATTTATAGTTTCAATGCCATCCCCATCAAGCTACCAATGACTTTCTTCACAGAATTGGGAAAAATTACTTTAAGGTTCATATGGAACCAAAAGAGAGTCCTCATTGCCAAGACAATCCTGAGCAAAAAGAACAATGCTGGAGGCATCACGCTACCTGACTTCAAACTATACTACAAAGCTACAGTAACCAAAACGGCATGGTACTGGTATAAAACAGATACCAGTACCAATGGAACGGAACAGAGACCTCAGAAATAGCACCACACATCTACAACCATCTGATCTTTGACAAACCTGATAAAAATAAAAAATGGGGAAAGGATTCCCTATTTAATAAATGGTGATGGGAAAACTGGCTAGCCATATGTAGAAAGCTGAAACTGGATCTCTTCCTTACACCTTATACAAAACTTAATTCAAGATGGATTAAAGACTTAAATGTTAGACCTAAAGCCATAAAAACCCTAGAAGAAAACCTAGGCAATACCATTCAGGACATAGGCATGGGCAAGGACTTCATAACTAAATCACCAAAAGCAATGGCAGCAAAAGCCAAAATAGACAAATGGTATCTAATTAAACTAAAGAACTTCTGCATGGCAAAAGAAACTACCATCAGAGTGAACAGGCAACCTACAGAATGGGAGAAAAATTTTGCAATCTACTCATCTGACAAAGGGCTAATATCCAGAATCTGCAAAGAACTTAAACAAATTTACCAGAAAAAAAATCAAACAACCCCATCAAAAAGTAGGCAAAGAATATGAACAGACACTTATGAAAAGAAGACATTTACACAGCCAACAGACACATGAAAAAATGCTTACCATCACTGGTCATCAGAGAAATGCAAATCAAAACCACAATGAGATATCATCTCACACCAGTTAGAATGGCAATCATTAAAAAGTCAGGAAACAACAGGTGCTGGAGAGGAGATGTGGAGAAATAGGAACGCTTTTACACTGTTGGTGGGAGCATACAAAGCATGTAAACTATTCCAAAACCATTGTGCAAGACAGTGTGACGATTCCTCAAGGCTCTAGAACTAGAAATACCATTTGACACATTGTATATACCATTTGGGTTTATACATTTGGTGCATACCCAAAGGATTATAAACCATGCTACTATAAAGACACGTGCACACATATGTTTACTGCAGCACTATTCACAAGAACAAAGACTTGGAACCAACCCAAATGGCCATCAGTGATAGACTGGATTAAGAAAATATGGCACATATACACCATGTAATGTTATGCAGCCATAAAAAAGGATAAGTTCCTGTCCTTTGTAGGGACATGGATGAAGCCAGAAACCATCATTCTGAGCAAACTATCACAAGAACAGAAAATCAAACATTATATGTTCTCACTCATAGTTGGGAATTGAACAATGAGAAGAACACTTGGACACAGGGCAGGGAACATCATACACTGGGGTCTGTCGTGAGGTGGGGGGATGAGGGAGGGATAGCATTAGGAGAAATACCTAATGTAAATGACGAGTTAATGGGTGCAGCAAACCAACATAGCACTTGTATATATATGTAACAAACCCACACATTGTGCATATGTACCCTAGAACTTAAAGTATTAAAAAAAAAAGTCACAACCCAAATATCTACTGTTTTCAAGATACTTGCCAAACATAGAAAGATTCATATAAACACAAGGTATAGGAGTGGAAAAGGTTATTCCAGGCAAATGGAAATAAAAAATGAGCAGGTGTAGCTATTCTTGTATCAGACAAAACAGACTTAAAAGTAACAAAAGTAAAAAAAGAAAAGACAGAAGATCACTATACAATGATGAAAGGATCAATCTAACAAGAACATATTACAATCCTAAATGTATAAGCACCTACCACTGCAACTCCAAGATTTATAGAACAATTACTGATAGGTCTAAGAAATGAGACAGACAACAACACAGTAATAATGGTGGGCTTCAATACTCCACTGACAGCACTATAAAGATCATTGAGATAGAAACTCAGCAGAGAAACAATGGACTTAAATTACACTCTAAACAAATGTAACAGATATATACAGAATATTCTACCCAAAAACTGCAGAATATACACTCTTTTCATCAGCAAATGAAACACTGTCCAAGATAGACCACATGATAGACCACAAAACAAGTCTTAATAAATTTAAGAAAATCAAAATCATATCAAGTGTCTTCTCAAACCACAGTGGAATAAAATTTGAAATCAACTGCAAATGGAACTTTCAAAATTATATAAATATATGGAAATTAAATGATATGCTCCTGAATGATTTTTGGTTAACAATGAAATCAAGATGAAAATTTAGAAATTCTTTGAAATGAGTAATAATAGTGACACAAATTATTAAATCCTCTGGGATACAGCAGAAGCAGTGCGAAGAGGAAAGTTCATAGAGTTAAATGCCTACATCAGAAAGTTTGAAGTAACCCAAATTGACAATCTAGTGTCATACCTCAAGGAACTAGAGAAACAGGAACTAAATACAAAGTCAGCAAAAGAAAATAAATAAACTTCAATATTAAATAAATATTAAAATTGAAACAAAAACATAGAAAATATAAATGAAACAAAAATCTGGTTCTTTGAAGATATTAAAAAATTGTTAGACCATTAGTGAGATTAACCAAAAAAAGAAGAGAGAAGATCCAAATAATATCAATTAGAAATAGAACTAGAGACATTATAACTGACACCACAGAAATACAGTCATTCAAAACTACTATGAATACCTTTATGTGCACAACATAAAAAATCTAGAAGAAATGGATAAATTCCTGGAAACATGAAACCTCCTAGCGTGAATCAGGAAGAAATAGAAATCCTGAACAAACCAATAATAAGCAGCAAGATTGAATCATTAATTTTAAAATTGCCAATGAAAAAACGAGGACCAGATAGATTCACAGCTAAATTCTATCAGACAGTCAAAGAATAATTGATACCAATCCTACCGAAATTATTCCAAAACATTGAAAAAGAGGGAATCCTCTCTAAATCATTGTATGAAGACAGTATCACCTTAATACCAAAAGCAGGAAAGGACATAACAAAAAAAGAAAACTACAGAGCAATATTCCTGATGAGCATAGATGCAAAAATTCTCAAAAAAAAATACTAGCTAACCAAATCCAACAGCACATCAGAAAGATAATACATCTTGATCAAGTTGGCTTCATCTCAGGGATGGTTTAACATATGCAAATCAATAAATATAATACATCTTATAAACAGAATTAAAAACAAAAACTACATGATCATCTCAATAGATACAGAAAAAACATCCAATAAAATCCAGCATCCCTTTATAATAAAAACCTTCAATAAACTAGGTATAGAAGGGTTTTACCACAAAATAATAAAAGCCATATGTGACAAACCCACAGCCAAGATCATACTGAATGAAGAAAAGTTGAAAGCATTCCCCCTGAGAACTGGAACAAGACCAGGATACTCACTTTCACCACTCTTATTCAATATAGTACTGGAAGTCCTAGCCAGAGCAATTAGGCAAGAGAAAGAAAGAAAAGCCATCCAAATTGGAAAAAAGGAAGTCAAACTTGCTGTTCACCAATGATATGATCATATACTTAGAGAACCCTAAAGACTCATCCAAAAGATTCCTAGATCTGATAAATAAATTCAGTAAAGTCTCAGGTTACAAAAGCAATGTACAAAAATGAGTAGCACTGCTATGCTATGATGACCAATCAATGACAATCTGAGAAACAAATCAATAACTTAAATTTTACAACAGCTGCAAAAAAGTACAATATATAGAAATATACTTAACCAAGGAGGTGAAAGATCTCTACAAGGAACACTAAAAAATTCTGCTGAGAGAATTCATAGATGACACAAACAAATAGAAATGTATCTCATGATCATGGATGGGGAGAATTAATAATGTAAAAATGACCATATTGCCCAAAGAAATCTACAGATTCAATGCAATTTCCATAAAAATAGCAGTATCATTTTTCACAGAGCTAGAAAAAAAATCCTAAAATTCTTGTGGAACCAAAAAAGAGCCCAAACAGCTAAAGCAATTCTAATAAAAGAGAATCAAATCTGGAGGCATCACATTGCCATACTTCAATTATAACACAAGGCTATAGTTAACAAAACAGCATGGTACTGATTTTAAAATAGATACTTAGACCAATGGAATAGAATAAAAGCTCAGAAATAAAGTTGAATACTTAAAACCAACTCATCTTTGACAAAGTATGCAAAAACATAAATTCAGAAATGATACTCTATTCAAGAAATTGTGCTGGGAAAACTGGCAAGCCACATGTAGAGCAATGAAACTGGTCCCTCTCTCTCATCTTATACAAAAATCAACTCAACATGATGAGACTTAAATATAAGACCTGAAACTATAAAAATTCTAGAAGATAATGTTGGAAAAAGTCTTCTAGACATAAGCCCAAGCAAAGAATTAATGACTAAGACCCCAAAAGGAAATACAACAAAACAGAAAGAAATAAAAGATACCTGATTAAACTAAAAAGCTTCTGAGCACAGCAAAATAAATAAGCAGCAGAGTAAATAGGCAACCCACAGAATGGAAGAAAATATTTGCAATCTATGTGTCTAACAAATAACTAGTATCCAGAATCTACAAGGAACTCAAACAAATCACAGCATCCCCCTTCTGCCCCCCAAAATAATTCCATCAAAAAGTGGACATGGGATATAAATAGATATTTCTCAAAGGAAAATACATAAATGGCCAAGAAGCATATGAAAAAATGTAAGCATCACTAATTATCAGGCAATTAAAACCATGATGAGATGCTACGTCGTTTCTGCAAAGATAGCCATAATTAAAAATTCAAAAATCAGTAGATGTTGGCGTGAATGTGGTGAAAAAGGAATACTTTTGCACTGCTGATGGGAATGTAAATTAGTGCAACGTCTATGAAAAACATTAAGGAGATTCCTTAAAGAACTAAAAGTAGATCTATCATTTGACTCAGCGTTCCCACTATTGGGAACTTACCCAAAGGAAAAGAAGTCATTCTACAAAAAAGGCATATGCACATGCATGTTTATAGCAGCACAACCAATCTTTGATTGGTGCCCATCAACAAATAAATGGATAAAGAAAATGTGGTATATATACACCATGGCATACTATTCAGCCATAAAAAGGAACAGAATAATGTCTTTTCCAGCAACTTGGATGGAGTTGAAGGCCATTATTCTAAGTGAAGTAACTCAGGAATGGAAAACCAAATATTTTATGTTCTCTCTTATGAATGGGAGTTAAGCTATGAAGATGCAAAGAAATGCAGAGGGTTATAATAGACTTTGGGGATTTGGCAAAGGCAAGAGGGAGTGAAGGATAAAAGACTACATATTGGGTATTGTGTACACTGCTCAGGGGACAGATGCACTAAAATGTCAGAATTCACCACTATAGAGTTTATCCATGTAAACAGAAGCCACTTGCTCCCCAAAAGCTGTTGAAATTTTTTAAAAAACTATAAAAAATTTTAAACGTTATTTGATAATTCTTTCATGATGTAATCATTAGATAATTTCTCAGATCTATTCCATTACCAGCATTCTTCGAAAGAAAGAAGTTCCAGTTACAGAGGACTCTGACATCACATAGATAATGCTTTAGTAAGTGCTAATTCTGTACATCTTGTGATGCTATTTTGATAATCAGAAAGAAAAATTGTCACAGTTTCTTCATGGATATGGCCAGACTGATTGGATTTAATAAATTGTGAGATTTGAAAGGTAGACAAATTAATAATGTAACAAGCATATGTTTTAAAAACTTGTCAAGGCTGTTCCCTAGGAAAAAAAGTGAAGACAAATCGAAAAGGATAATCAAGAAGTCTGAAGTTGACTAATTTATCCTTCTATCATTTTTGAGTCAAATACTAGACATTTGATGGAAGACTTGTATAAGTCATTAAACAATGGATCCAGAGGGAACTTAGAAGACATTTAGCCTGATTCTTCCATTCTATAGATGCTGAGGGTGAGGCCCAGAGGCTTCCTAATGGGCATTAGTGAGTCACAACAGATCTAGAATTAGATTCTGGGTCTCCTGTTTCTCAACCCAGAGATTATTCCACATGTTGGCTTTATAATGAGGTTCACAGCCAATGGTGCAAATAGCAGCTTTGCTCTAAATTTAACCAAAGGGCCCTCTTTGGTTGATTCTTCTTGACAGTGTGTGAGTGAATAAGCTATATTAATGACTTTTTCTCTCTAAAACCAGATTGTAGTCTGAGAAGGAACAAGCTGCATTACTTATCCCTTCCTATCTGCTCTTCCCATTCTCTTTTTATCTGTCAGCAAGCCCATTTTTGTTAGGGCATTTAATTTTCAGACCCTGTCTGTGATTGAGTCTGTATGTCTTTCTTCTACTACCTTTCCTTTTTGTCTGCTCCTACACTTTCTCTTTATCTTCATTGTTAATAGATATTTCATTTGCTGGACTCTTCTCATTTGTAACCTATCACTTGTTTTTATTATTTTCTTTCCTTCTCAGGCTCATTTTGGGTAATATGTTTTTCTCATACTCTTTTCTCCCAGGAAAATAAAGAGGAAATAAAATACACGAGGAAAACATTCTTTTTATAAAGAGTGAAAAGCAAATTCTTAGTTTGACTGGAACTGTATCTTTTCTGTTTTCATCTTCTTTATTCTCTAAGTCTTTTTAGGGTAAGAACCCTACATTGTACCTGAATCCTCAGTCATTTCCTGGTTGCTAACAGACTCATCAGTACCCCTTCTCTTCAGTTAAAAAATACCACGAACTATCGAAATAAATAGTTCGATGTTTTGATAGGAACTATCAAAATAAATTGAGACATAAAATCAAGAGGAGCTTGTACTAATTAATATATTCCCCTTCTGCTGCAATACCTTATTAAACTTGTGACTAAGATGTAAGACTTCTTTAATAACACATTGATGAATGTATCCATAATAGAGTTATCTTTTAAAGAAATCATTTTGGGAAACTGGCTACATTTCTGGTTATTTTGTTGCTGAAGATATGTTTGGACGTACTTTCAGAGCCACACAAAGAAAGCAGTTCTGTTATTTTATGACTGCATCTCATTTTCTGACCCTCATTCCTCATCATGATTTAAATGGCCTTGTCAGGAGAGTGGCTTCCAAACAGCTTCATATTTATAAAAATCAAATATGTATCCACAGAGAAGAACAAAGATTTTTGATCAGTGATGGTTTATAATAAAATGTCGTTCTAAATGCTTGTGAGCCCTAAAGGCACATGTTAACCTAATGTTAACCTATGCCCATCCTTCACCCTGCCAAGCATCTGTGGGACCAGGTATTCCCGAAGCAGATGCATACCATGCCCACCACCGGCTTTTGTGGACTTTTGAGAATGGCAAAATATAAATGGGAATGTTCACTTCTACTCTATTATATTGATCTTTGAAATAGAATAATACCATCTGGTTTATATCTATCTCTAAAGTTGCTTTTTATTTGGATTCACAGAGTTCCAAATAAATAGGGTTTATCCAGAACTTTTACAGATTGCCTCACATACTATTACCACCTTATCTTCAAACTCATAAGTCATGGTTTCAGGGCCTGTCTCCTCTCTCTCTTCGTCCCGCTCTGCATCTCCTTATCCCTTCATCCGTACCTTCTCCATCCTTGCTGTCTAGGCATTTTTGCTTTTAGTCCCTCTCTTGATACTACATACATACTGCTTCATATTTAACTTAGTCATTTCAGTTGCTTAAGCCCCACAACTTAGAGCAATCTTTGAATACTCTCCTATTATCAGGCCCCATGCGAAATCCATCAGTAAATTCTGCAGTTTTTGCAATTTCAGTGATACAAGCAGTCACAATTCCCCTTTTCCCCCAGATTATTCCAATAGCCTCCTGATGAATTTCCTTTCTTCAACACGTACCCACTGTCTTTGGCAGAGAGGCCAGGTTGAACCTTTGGGATGCAAGTCAGATCATGGCATGGCTTTTCTACAGGCATGCTAGGATCTCTCACACCATTCAACGCTAGTAATGGCTATGTGATCTGCCTCCCACCACTTTTCTAACCTTGGCTCCCATGACTCTTGCTCACTTTAGATTCCCCGCTGTTTCTTGAACATGCCATAGATGATCCTGCCTTAGGTCCTTTCCACATGCAGTTTTCTCTGGGATGATCTTGTGCTACATGGCTGGTGACAACATTTTCCCTAGATGCTCCTCAACTGTCACCCACAAAATCTTCTCCAAGATGACTGCCCCTTAAAAGAGCATCACCCCTCTGCTACATTCCTTGTTCCTTCTTACTTTGCTTTATTTTCCCCAACAGCAATTCTCTTTCTCTCTCTCTTTTTTTTTCTTTTCTTTTTGAGACGAAGTCTTGCTCTGTCATCCAGGCTGGAGTGTAGTGGTGCAATCTCTGTTCACTGCAACCTCCACCTCCTGGGTTCCAGGGATTCCCCTGCCTCAGCCTCCTTAGTAGCTGGAATTACAGGCACACACCACCACACCTAGCTAATATTTGTATTTTTAGTAGAGACAGGGTTTCACCATGTTGGCCAGGCTGGTCCCAAACTCCTGACCTCAAGTGATCCACCTGCCTAGGCCTCCCAAAGTGCTGAGATTACAGACGTGAGCCACTGTACCTGGCCCACAATAGCATTTCTTATCTGAATATATTCATTGTTTATTCATTTATTGTCTGTTTCCCCCATGCCTCTTACAATGCAAATTTAATGACAGCAAGGACTTTTGCTTAGCATGTAGAAGAAGCTTAATGAATATATGTTGATGTAGTCCCACTTGTTTATTTTTGCTTTTGTTACCTGTGCTTTTGTGTCACATCAAAAAATCATTGCCAAGATGAATGTCAAGGAGCCTTACCCCTATGTATTTTTCTATAAGTTTTATGCTTTTAGACCTCACATTTAAAAAGTGTCTACACAGCAAAGAAAACAACCAACAAAATGTAAAAGCAACCTACAGAATAGGAGAAAATATTTGCAAACCATATATCTGGTAAAGGGTTTGTATCTAAAATCTATAAGGAACTCACAGAACTCAATATTTTAAAAATGGACAAATGATCGAATAGACATTTCATTCAAAGAAGACATGCACATGGCTGACAGATCTAAAAAGGATGCTTGAGCATTTCAGAGAAATGCAAATCAAAAATGCAATGAGATACCACCTCACACATTTTCTAATGGCTACTATTGAAAAAAACAAGAGATAACAAGTACTGGCAAGGGTGTAGAGAAAAGAGAACCCTTGTACCCAGTTGGTAGGACTGTAAAGTCGTGTAGCCATTGTTGAAAATGATACAGAAGTTCATCAGAAAATTAAAAGTAGAACTACCATTTGATCCAGCAACCCCACTTCAGTACATAGTAAAAGGACATAAACCAGTTTCTTGAGATATCTAAGCCCCATGCTGATTGCAGCATTACTCACAATAACCAAGATAGGTAAACAACCTATGCCATCCATCAATGAATGAATGGATACAAAATATTGTGGAACATTTATACAATGGAATATCATTGACATTTGCAACAATATGGATGAACCTGGAGGACACTATGCTAAATGAAACAAACTAGAAACAGAAAAGTAAATACTGTAGGTTCTCACTTGTATGTAGCATCTTAAAAAGCTGAAATCATAAGAGCAGGATGTAGAACAGTGGTTGCCAGGAGCTGAGCAGGTGGGGAAATGGAGAGATATTGGTCAAAGGATACAAACTTCCAGTTATAAAGTGAGCCCATTCTCGGGATCTAATGTATGGATAGTGATTGATATGTAAATTAATTGTGGCAATCATTACACAGTGTGTATGTATATCAAGTCACCACTGCAGACACCTTAAATGTCTTTAATCTTTGTCAATTAAACATTTTAAAATAAGCTAGATTGGAAAGAAAAAAGTTGAAAGAATAGTTGAATAAAAGGAGAGATGTTAAAGTGTTTAAAAACAGAGTCTTTGTTGTAAGATATATGTGGGATCAAGTGGCAATGTAATTATATTGATTACAACGGATTTTATAGGCCAGTCGTATATATTAAATGATTCATGATTAAAGAGTTTATCAAGACGCCCATCAAAGGAACATGCTGTCACAAAGTTATGCTACTGCTGTTGTTCTTGCCACCCCTTAAATTTGCATCTTTACTTCAAGAACAACAGACCCAACACTGAACCCTCTGAGGGGGAGATAGAATTGGTGCTACCTCCCCTCCTCTGCTCTTCCAGGATGGGATAACCACCTGCTGTCCTGGGCCCATAAAGTAGTATTTTGTTATTGTAAGACTGCTGTCAGATATTTCATCTGTGTGACGTACCATCTCATTTTACTAAGCCATTTATTAATATCAAAGAAGATATAGCCTCTGACCTTGTTTGCTTTTTAGTGTCAAAACCAAATCAAGGAATCGATAAAACTATAAGAAAATAAATCTTTGAAATTCATTTGAAGTTGACATCTTCAAGGAGAAACTTGAGTTTCTGGTAGGAGGATATTTACTGTCATTGCCATATGAGTAACTACTGCTCCTATTTTATATCTTTCTTTCTAAGGGAAGCACACTCCTAGTCACCAGTTCACATATCCCCACAGGTAAAGAATAAAAGTATTCTCAGCTAAAATTAAAAACTCTCCATTCTTTCTTAACATTTGAAATCACATTATATTTGTGGGAAATGGTGGAAATGGGACTTGGTAGGGATGCCAAAATATAAAGGAGTGATAAAAGAAATGGAAGAAATACACTTTTTTAGCCTAATAGCCAAAGCTTGGAATTAATTTAGGTTTGCCAAATGTATTTTCCAGCTCAAATACAAGTATGCTGTGACCGGTTTTTTTTTTTTATACTTCACTAAACTGGAGAGTTCCCTTGTCAGAATAATTATTTGGGAATAATTTTAGGAAATGATATTGATAGACACAACTATCCCAGGCATAGCGACAGCTTGCTATGTGCTAGCTTTGAGCTAGGCATTGTACTAGGCATTTAATAAACATTACACAGACAGACCCCTCACAGCGACCCAGTGAATTATGTGTTATTTGTCATATTTTGTGGATGAGAAAAGATTTCGAAGGATTAGTATGATTAGCAAGTAGCAGAGTCTGGATTTCACACTGAACCTGACTTGTCAATAACTTGCCTACACTCTTGCTGGAAAGACTCTCAACGGGAACCAAAATCATTGTAATACAGTCAGGACCAACACTCTTCTCAGACAAGGGCAAAGACTTTCTATATTCCACCTGTCAGTCAAACTTGGCTGTGCTCTGGATTAGCAGTCTCCACATCAAGACACTTTCTTGTGTTAGTAGGTATGATTTGATGTCCTTCAGAATAAATGTCCTTTTTTCTGTAATAAAAATAATCTCAAAATATCAATGGCTTATAAACATTTATTTTATTATGCTGTACATGTAGTTTGGTTGATCTAGGCAGGGCTAGTCTGGGCTGGCCTGAACTCCAGCCTTCTGGTTGACTTCAAGTCTTTGTCTCTACTACCTAAGACATGTTTTTTCCCATGGTAAGTCTCAGGAGTGCAAGAGAGAAAGTGGTGACGTGATGGCTCATAGATCCTGTGTCTATAACTGGCCCACCATCGCTTCTACCCACATTCACTTGGCCAAAACCAATTGCCATGAGGGTAATAGGAGCATATTCTCTATTCATATTAGAGGCACTGCAAATTCGTATGCTGAAGGCTTATATATGTAATTCTGATATAGCGAGGGAGTTAAAGAGGTGAGAATAACATGGAAACTATTTATGCAAATGAAGCATGGACTTCAAACCCTATACTCTTATAGCATGGCTCTATGTATTTAAAACATAGGACTAATATCCAGAATCTACAAGGAACTCAAACAAATTAGCAAGAAAAAACAATCCCATCAAAAAATAGGCTAGATACATGAACAGACAATTTTCAAAAGAAGATATACACATGGACAACAAACATATGAAAAAATGCTCAACGTCACTAATAATCAGGGAATTGCAAATCAAAACTACAATGTGATACCACTTTACTCCTGCAACAATAGCCATAATCAATAAATTAAAAAGTAATAGATATTGGTGGGGATGTGGAGAAAAGGGAACAATTTCATACTGCTGGTGGGAATGTAAACTACTACAACCTGTATGGAAAATGGTGTAGAGATTCCTTAAAAAGCTAAAAGTAGGGCTGGACGCGGTGGCTCACACCTGTAATCCCAGCACTTTGGGAGGCCGAGGTGGGCAGATCACGAGGTCAGGAGATCGAGACCATCCTGGCTAAAATGGTGAAACCCATCTCTACTAAATATACAAAAAATTAGCCGGGTGTGGTGGCAGGCACCTGTAGTCCCAGCTACTGTGGAGGCTGAGGCAGGAGAATGGCATGAATCTGGGAGGCAGAGTTTGCAGTGAGCTGAGATCGCGCCACTGCACTCCAGCCTGGGTGACAGAGCAAGACTCCATCTCAAAAAAAAAAAAAAAAAAACTAAAAGTAGAACTATCATTTGATCCAGGAATCCCACTACAGGTTATCTACCCAGAGGAAAAGAAATAATTATATGAAAAAGATACTTGTACACACATGTTTATGGCAGCACAATTCACAATTGCAAAAATCTAGAACCAGCCCAAACGCCCTTCAATTAATGAGTGGATAAAGAAATTGTGAATTTTCTAAAGAAATGGAATACTACTCAGCCATAAAAAGGAACAAAATAATAGCATTCACAGAAATCTGGATGGAATTGGACACCATTATTCTAAGTGAAGTAACTCCAGAATAGAAAACTAAGCATAATATTTTCTCACTCAGAAGTGGAAGTTAAGCTATGAGGATGCAAAGACACAGAATGATGCATTGAACTTTGGGGACTTGAGGGAAAGAGTGGGAGGTGGGTGAGGAATAAAAGACTACAAATTGGGTACAGTGTAAACTGCCTAGGTGATAGGTGCATCAAAATCTCATAAATCACCACTGAAGAATTCATTCATGTAGCAAAACATTGCCTGTTCCCCCCAAAATCAATGGAAATAACATAAAAATTTTAAAAATTTAAGAAAAGAATGTAGATGAGAACATTTTTCTCATTGAGATATAGTGAAAATGAAATGAGATAAAGTAATATTCAGGGCACAGGCATAGACAAAGATTTTATGATGAAATCACCAAAAGAAGTTGCAACAAAAGCTAAAATTGACAAATCATATCTAATTAAACTAAAGAGCTTCTGCACAGGAAAAGACATTATCATCAGAGTGAACAGGCAATCTACAGAATGGGAGAAAAATTTTACAATCTACCCATCTGCCAAAGGTCTAATATCCAGGATTTACATGGAACTTAAACTAATTTACAAGACAAAAAAAAAAAAAAAAAAAAAAAAACATCAAAAAGTGGGCAAAGGACATGAACAGACACTTCTCAAAAGAAGACATGTGGCCACAAGTGTGAAAAAAGCTCAACATCACTGATCATTAGAGAAATGCAAATAAAAACCACAATGAGATATCATCTTCCATCAGTCTGAATGGCGATCATTAAAAAGTCAAGAAACAGCAGATGCTGGCGAGGCTGTAGACAAATGGAAACAATTTTTCACTATTTGTGGGAATGTAAATTAGGTCAACCTTTGTGGAAGACAGTGTGGTGACTTTTCAAGGATCTAGAACCAGAAATATCGTTTGATCCACCAATCCCATTACTGGGTATATACCCAAAGGAATATAAATCATTCTATTTTAAAGATACATGCACATGTATGTTTATTGCAGCACTATTCACAGCACCAAAGACATGGAATCTACCCAAATGCCCATCAGTGATAGGCTGGATAAACAAAATGTGGTACATATATACCATGGAATACTATTCAGTGGTTAAAAGGAATGATGTGTACTTTGCAGAAACATGGCTGAAGCTAGAAGCCTTCATCCACAGCAAACTAATGCAGGAACAGAAAACCAAACACTGCATGTTCTCACACATAAGTGGGAGCTGAACAATGAGAGCACATGGACACGGAGCGGGGAACAACACACATCCAGGCCTGTTGGTGGGGCGAGGGGATGGAGAGCATCAGGACAAATAGCTAATACATGCAGTGGTTAATACCTAGGTGATGGGTGGATAGGTGCAGTAAACCGCCCTGATACATGTTTACCTATGTAACAAACCTGTACATTCTGCAACTTAAAAATAAAATTTTTAAAAACAGTAAAAATAAAATGAAATAAAATGAGATACAGTATGTAAACCACAGAGGATGATACTGGTGTAGTAAGCAATTAATGGCAGCCTTTATTCTTGTTTTTGATGCTATAATTTTTAAATTTTTACATTATTCCCTTTTTTGATTCATGCAAATAAATTGATTCTTGATCACTTGTTTAACCCTTAGTTGCAATTTATTAAGTAATTATTTATGGATATACTACTCTGGATTGGCCTTGCTCGTTGGTACCTACATCTATCTGGGTTTCATCTTTTTGTTGCTTGTTTCCTGGGCATCTGTGTATCCAGATTCCTGATATATTATTTATTTTATTAGTTTTCTAACTTACCATGGTTGGCCTAATTTAAGGTCACTTAATTTTGCCTGAGTGCAAGTGAGTGGATTTTGATGGAAACTAATTAATTTTTTATTTCTGTTAAATCTGTGAATTTAGTTTATTCATAACTTTCTGGTTTTCAACATCTAGTTTTTCATTTTCCAATGATTTAAACCTATTTCAATTGAAAGTAAAAGAAAACTCAATACAAACTAGCTTAAGCAAAAGGGGACCTTACCTGAAAATTCTAGGAGTAAGGGCAGGTCTCGGGAACAGTTTGTTGCAGAATTCAGTTCGTCTTCTCTTTCTCCTGCCTTCCATCCTGCTAACTTTGCTCTACTGTCATCTACTGTCATTCAGAAAAAATTTCCCCTTTTGGAAGCTAGATGCTTCTTAACTCCAGACAAAATACTAGCAGGTTAAGTTACCCTTTCCTAGAATTTTCAGCTAACCTTTCATTGCATTTTATGGTTTTATTGGGAAACAAGTCTATCACTAATCCAATCAGTTACCTTGGATTAAAACAAAACACTTTGGGGCCGGGCGCGGTGGCTCACGCCAGTAATCCCAGCACTTTGGGAGGCCGAGGCGGGTGGACCACGAGGTCAGGAGATCGAGACCATCCTGGCTAACACGGTAAAACCCCGTCTCTACTAAAAATACAAAAAATTAGCCGGGCGTGGTGGTGGTACGCGCCTGTAATACCTACTTGGGAGTGGCCTGAACCCGGGAGGCGGAGCTTGCAGTGAGCTGAGATCGCGCCACTGCACTCCAGCCTGGGCGACAAGAGCGAGACTCTGTCTCAAAAAATGAAAAGAAAAGAAAAAAACGCTTTGCTGTAAGCCTTAATGACATGCTCCCCTCCAGGAGTTGAGTTGAGCTAGTCTCATCTGTATTCATGCGCTAACAGTTGGGGAAGAGATGATTCTGCTGAATCAATATTGAGAGGTAAAACAAGCAAACTCAACAAAAAAGTTTGCTTTATTTTCTCTACCGTTTTTAACACATTTTGACTAAACAGCTCTCGTTACAAATTAGGTATATGCGTATAGACAGAGGTTCTGTGTTTATTCCCTTCCTCTTTCCTCTCCATCCACCCCAAGTGCTCAACAGTAAATCTCATTGGATGACTGAGATTAGCTACGCGCATTTATGCTATTGCATAAAACGGTCAGATTTTTGTCTTTAGAGCTCTAGAGCCCTTAGTGCTAAATGAACATTCTTCAATTTCTGCAAAGGTTAAAAACCTGGCAAATAAGTTATTTTTGACCGGCTGTGCTACCACCAAGAACAAGGTTGCAGAATATTGCTATCATTGTTTTTTGTTTTGTTTTTTTTTTTTTTTTTTTTTTGAGACGGAGTCTCGCTCTGTCGCCCAGGCTGGAGTGCAGTGGCGTGATCTCCACTCACTGCAAGCTCCGCCTTCCAGGTTGACGCCATTCTCCTGCCTCAGCCTCCCGTGTAGCTGGGACTACAGGCAGAATATTGCTATCATTTTATGTCTGTTTCTCAGAAAGTTCGTTGACCAGTGACTGACCTGCAGCTTTCAGTAGTTTATGGAGAATTCCGTTTTCCCCTTTCCCCTCATCCTCCTCCCTCCAATGAACTGTTTGTATATTACCATCAACTTTATAGTAAATATTGCTGATGAAATGATACTGATAAAACATGTGTGTAATACGTTGTACATTTTCTGAGCACTATAATATCTATTCTTTTATTTAAACCTAATAAAAGTCTGGGAGGCAAATATTAGCAGTTATAAATTGAGTTAGAATTTGCAAAAAGCCATATAAGGACTGCTGTGTGGTTTATATGATCTGACTTACTGTCAACTTTTTTTTCATAACCACTACTCTGTAGTTTTTAAAAAACTTATCTTGGCCAGGGTCCTTAAAGAGAAGAAAGAGAGGTTTACTTTCATTTGGGAAAATCATGAAAATTGAAATAGGAAATTTTACCCCCCTAAAATCCTCAACAAAATAAGTTTTGTCTATGAAGTGTATTTTCTTTGACACAGTTATGTCTTCAGAGGAGATAAAATTAATAAAATTACCTATTTCAGAAAAGGCAAAACTCAGATATATTTTAGAAGTCTGAAAGTGTAATGTGGTGGTTTTAAATTAGCTATTTCATATTTTCTGCTTTTTACGTTCACCCTTAATGTCCAATTAGAACAGATTATACCTTAGGAATTGTACCATATATTAGAAATCCCGGACTCTGTAATTATTATATAATTCATCTTGAAAAGTTTCAATGCTAGAAAACGTATTATTAGAACTATATATTATCTAGTCTTGCTTGACTAGACCAGACCCAGTAAATTATATTCAATATTTTGTCTTTGCCTGTGAATGAAAATGTTTCATTTGCCTGATTCTTATTAATCTAGGATTGAGATACTTAAGTACTAGGGTTCAAATAAGACGACACATTTTTTAATTCCAAGTATTACTTATACTTTCTGGTAACGTGCTGTAATTAACTACTAATTTTTGACTTAATGATAGCATCATTCTTTGGGAAACGACTTTGTATATCATGAAGTTATTTCAAACTGATAATAAAACTATTCTAAGTGTTTTTGTGTAGATAAACCTAGAGAATAATTTCCCCAAAGCATTTCTTTCTTCTAAACAGTGCCTGATAGTTGGTAGTTCACCATCCTTAATGTGCTTTTATTTTGGCAAATGAGAATAGTGGAGACATTGTGTGTTCTTAGACTCACTGAAAAGAAAAGGATTAAGATAAAATAGAGAACATTTTTAAGTGTATGTATTGCAGAAAAGAAATTCAAAGAGATATATGTAATTCCAAATATCCTTAAGCATAATAAGAGCGAGTGTGTGGATAGCTGCTGCGTTATAACATCAGAGACTGGGGAAAGGCTGGAAACCACCTCTTCTGCAGTGCTGTATCATATTCATCCCCCCAGAACAGCAATCTACAGAAGAGGAACCCAGGACTTTCACCAGGGGTAGTTGTTGGGTAAAAACGTTGATGTTATAGTTATACTTTGTTCTTTTGCGACATGGAAAGCTCCTAACCTAAGTGACATCCTGGACGTATCTGATTTCTATGGTACCTGATACAGAAGGGCCAGTTAAAATAATTCCCTTATCTCTAGAGAAGTGTGGAGCTTCAGAAAATCAACTTCCCATTTCTGAACATATTTATTGAGAACAATAAAGTTAAAACGAACTTTAAAGGCAGACATAAAAAAGAAATATTGCTAAGAAATGACGGCCGAGCACGGTGACTAACGCCTGTAATCCCAGCACTTTGGGAGGCCGAGGCAGGTGGGTCACCTGAGACCAGGAGTTCGAGATCAGCTTGGCTGAAATGGCAAAGCTCTGTCTCCACTAAAAGTACAAAAATTAACTGGGCGTGGGTGGCGGGCGCCTGTAGTCCCAGCTACTCAGAGGCGGAGGCAGGAGAATCGCTTGAACCCGGGAGGCGGGAGTTGCACTAAGCCGTGATCGCGCCACTGCACTCCAGCCTACGCGACAAGAGCGAGACTATGTCTCAAAAAAAAAAAAGGCCGGGCGCGGTGGCTCAAGCCTGTAATCCCAGCACTTTGGGAGGCCGAGACGGGCGGATCACGAGGTCAGGAGATCGAGACCATCCTGGCTAACATGGTGAAACCCCGTCTCTACTAAAAAATACAAAAAACTAGCCGGGCGAGGTGGCGGGCGCCTGTAGTCCCAGCTACTCGGGAGGCTGAGGCAGGAGAATGGCGTGAACCCGGGAGGCGGAGCTTGCAGTGAGCTGAGATCCGGCCACTGCACTCCAGCCTGGGTGATACAGCGAGACTCCGTCTCAAAAAAAAAAAAAAAAAAAAAAAGACATAAAATAAAATAAAGAAATGACAACAGAACAGCCTGGGGCCTGGAGTAGCGGATATGCAGGATACACAAGTCTAGAGATCTGACAGACAATGTGAGGGTCACAGGCAATAAAACCGTATTGGATCAGGATTTGTGCTAAATGAGTGGATTTTAGTTGCTTCTGCCACAAAACAAAAACAAAAAGATTTATATATTATCTCATAACATCATGTTGTATTCCTTAAATATACACAATGGAATTTATTTAAATACATGTATATGTATAATCTTATATAATATAATTCTATTAGGTCTTTACTAGCTTCCTCCCTCTTAGGCAGTTACTGTTTAAAAGAAGAACCTCAACACTTTTGCACTTAGACCCATTACTACAATCCTCTGTTACTTCCCAACTTACTATCTCCAATTCAGGGACAAATGAAATAAGCTACAAAAGACATGTCCTTAACAATATTGCTGATGTTTAAAACACAAAAACAAAAACAAAAACAAAAACAAAAAAAAGAGAGAGAGAGAAACTAGCTGACTTCCATTTGGATACTGTGGCTTGGTTTATAAAAATTCAGTTTCAAGATCAACTGAGGCTCATTTATTTATTTTTCCTGTTTATTTGTCTTTTTATTAATCATTCATTAGTCTTCTGGGTTCCTTTACAGTCTTTTGAAAGCTTAGGCTTCTCCCCTAATTTTATACTCAGTAATTTGAAAGTATCATAATAACTTCTCATTAATACTTGAAATGGGTATTTAGAACTCAGGAAACTGAATTCATGATTTCAAATATTCACTACAGTATATTTACTAGAGAAAGAATAGATGAGTTAGCAAACATGATTTCTTTCTCTCTAAGGAGAGAATGTCTTCTTTTCTCTCTTTTTCTTCCTTCTTTCTCTTTCTTCTCCCCTTCCCTTCTTGTCAGAAATGTAGTTTTTTCTTATAAAGGAAAAGATTTTAAAATTCTCTTAGAAGAGAATATAAAGAAGAAATCCTATTTCTTTGTTGTATCTTTTGCAAAGTTTTTTCTTTTTTATTTAATATATCTTTTGGGAGTGGTAAAGCTGGTTTTGAAAGGTTGATAGTGCATGTTCATTCTCAGGATTTTGCAGCTTCCACATATAAATTGAAAGACTGATTGGCTACCCACTGGTATTGAAAACAGAGAGAACCTATGGGACCTGTGCTTGTCAGTCAGGTGGAGGAAATCATAGACACAAGCTAAGTAAGATGTGCTGTCAACGTGTATGAAATGTGGGCAAGCGATAAACAGACAAGAGGATGAAGTGATTACAGAGGGAGATACAAATGATGTGCAGAGAGACACATCTGCCCTCTCCACTGTCCAAAGCAGCACCACACTGATCAGCCTGCCCTGTTTATTCTTTTCCTAGGATGTGGTTCAGTCTTGGTTTATCAGGGTTTTCTCAAGAAGCCAATTAACACTTAGGAGTGTGTCCGCTTCTGAGTGGTTATCCTTCCTTACCTGAGAAGCCAGAGAAAAGTAAGGTTGGAGCCATGTTGTGCCACCAAGAATCTCAGAAAAGCTCCAATAACTTATTGCTTTGCCCTACATCACCTTCCAGTATCTGGCTAGTACCTGCCTTCAGAACTCCATCACACAACACACCTTGATGTGTCCAAAATCCTAACTAAGTCACTCATATTCTGTTTGGCCCTTCCATGACACTTGCTTGCTTGCCCTGAGGATATAAGTCAAGCTCCTGGCAGGGGGTACAAGGACGTTTTCAGCTGGCCTCTGTTTTCCCTCTCACCTACTATTGTTATCTGTCAAGCACCGTATCTTCCAGCCATAACCACCAGCCCTTTCTGGAGGTACTCTTCTCTCTGATGGACTGCTTTCCTCCAAGCTCGAGATTAATTCCCCCTGCTCCTCCCTGTCCCCATTGTCTGCTGCTAAACAGAGACTCATTCTTCATGACTCCACTGAGCTATCATCTCTTTGCTGAAGCTTTTCTGACTCACCTATCCTTTTCATATATAAAACAGGTATTCTTCCTCTTTTCTCTGTACTTTTGGTTTGTTCATGACCTGCCCTCTGTTTATGGGGAATGGAGTCTCATGAGACTCAGTACAGGAACTGTGCCCATCTTGTTTGTCATCATATCTTTGGTACTCGGCACAGGAATGAGTACATAATAAGCTATCAATAAATTTTAGTTGAATGAATAAATGATGAGTAAACACAAGGTGCTAATATGAGGTGTTATGTGAATTAGTGTAAAACATTGCTTTTAAGAAAAAGACAACAGTATGTGGTATTTTGTCTAAAATATTGTGAATCCTAGATTCACTGCAATCTAACCAGGTTTGAGGAACAGTGGCCTAGGCTGGAGAATGGGAGGCTCAAATCTGCATGACCTTGACACTGTTGTGAGGTGAGGAGTGACTACATGTGAGGATAAACTAAGCCTGGACCCATCCTCCTGTCTACTTGTCTGTGATTTACTTTAGGACAGTGGCTATATCCAGCCTGGCTCTTTGGGGATGTCAGTGCCTAGTACCTGGTACATAGTAGGTGTTCATAAAATATGTATGGAGCAAAGAAGATGAGGAGCATATATATTTCCATATTAGACATGAAAACCAATCATAGTCTTTAATGAGCTTATGGTTTAATAGATAGCATTGCAATCTGATTTTAGAGTCTGCCCATCTCAACACACTTGTTGAGAAGACAACATTTTTAATATTGCAAGACACACTAGGTTTGCATCATAGTATGGGGTTAACACTCAAAGCTGTTGGTATTCATCCTTAGCCCTTTATTTTTTCTTTAACCATTCTCTCTCCCTCTTGACCTGACCTTCTTTCTGCCCTTTACCCAAACTTCCATCTGATGTACATTCTCATCTCTTCTTACTTCCTGCCTGTGAAACCTTTTACATAGGCAAGTTTTCTGCTGTCAAAGAAATTTATTTTAAAAATCATGAATGGGCCAAAAGCAAGAATCTTCACACACCTGCTGCTGAATTCCATAGTCCTTGCTGTGTCACCAGTGGAAGGTATCTGAGTTACTGGTCGTGAATCCACACGGGTCTGCAGCAAACTCAATTCTTGCCTCCTCAGAAGAAAGAATTCGCCTGAGAAGCATAAGGCAGAAAAAAGAGGCTGAGGCAAGTTTCAGAACAGGAGTGGAAGTTTATTTTAAAGGGTTTTAGAACAGGAAACAAGGGCAAGTATGCTTGGAAGAGCCCGAAGAGGGCACCTGAAGGTCCAGTGTGGTGTTTAACCTTGATCCTGGGACTTTATATGCTGGCCCCTTTCCCATGATTCTTCCCTTAGGGTGTGCCGCCCACATGCACAGTGCCCTCCTTACCCTTGGGAAGTGAGCACACACAGTGTGTTTAAGAAGTTACACACAAGCCCATCTGAGACTTCTTTCTCTTTTTCAGGGGTGTGTCCCTGGAAGCTCATACTCTGCCATTTTGTCTCTTAATGCACATGCCTGGGAATTTGCTTTTGCCTGGTATCTGCATTCAATTAGCACTTTAGTGCAACAGGTGTGGACCATCAGGATATGGCCTTTCCCTGGCACCGGTTGCCAATGTGTAACTCTTAGACAGTCAATGTGATCATTGCCAAATCATTAACTGACATGTCTAGTGGGTGGAGGAGAGCCCTCTCCTGCCCCCTCATGCCTGCTAGCTACCTGTAACAGTTGGTTTCTAAAATGTTCATCATTTATGGCTGAATGCAGTGGCTCATGCCTGTTATCCCAGCACTTTGGGCAGATCGCTTGAGGCCAACAGTTTGAGACCAGCCTGGTCAACAAGGTGAAACCCTGTCTCTACTGAAACTACAAAAATTAGCCAAGTGTGGTGACACATGCCTGTAGTCCCAGCTGCTCAGGAGCCTGGGGCACAAGAATCGCGTGAACCCAGGAGGTAGAGGTTGCAGTGAGCTGAGATCGTGCCACTGCACTCCAGCCTGGGCAACAGAGTAAGACTCTGTTTCAAGATAGATAAATAAATAAATAAATAAATAGTCGTGATTTGTGCTGACATGTCCAGACTTTGACTCATTGCCTTGTCATAATTTCTACATCTCCACCCTCCTGATTCCAGGTTAGTGATCTAGTTTCAACCATTATCTACTATGATTCAAGCAACCTCCAGATCTAGAAAATGACCCCTTCACCTCCTCTTCTGGATTCTAGTGCAGAGGTTTCCTTGATGTATATTTGTGATCCAGAGATCCTTATGACGTGGGAACCGGTAGAAGAGAAAAATGGGATTAGGATTGCCATACCCTCAGTCACCACCAAGGCCTTCAACTAGAATGAGTTTCTCTTGAATTCAGAATTATCAGTCTCTTGCTACATTTATGGCCAGAAAATTAGCAGGCTTAGTTTTAGAACCAATGCTCACAAACACATTGACTTATTTTTTTCTTGTCAAATAAGGTTTTTCTAAGATGACTTATACTTCTCAGTGGGGCTGTGGGATAAATCTCTGGTAGGAAGATGGGTTGCAGAGCTCTGAAATACCGGTCTGTCTCCTTTGTACCTCTGATGAACATCTTTAAAATATTTTAGAACTTACAGTTTTCTGAACATCTCCTGAGTGACTCCCACAGTTAGGAGCTGTGAATACAGAGGTAAATAAGAGTCTGTGCCTCATACAGAGAGACAGGCAAACATGGAGTTTTAACATAATATGGTGAGGATACAGTGGCACAGTGAGTAGAGGCTGGTCACATGGAAATACAAAGAAGAGATGTTTTCCCTACTCCAGACATTCTCAAATATTGGTGTGGGTCAGAGTCACTCAAAGGGATGAAAAGAGCAGGTTGCTGGACCCGCCCCAGGAGTACCTGACTCTGTAGGTCTGGGGTTGGGCCCAAGAGTTTGTGTTCTGAAAAAACCTCCAGAGCATGCCGCTGCTGCAGGTACAGAGACTCCCCTGTGAGTTAAAGGTACGAAGGAGGTGATACCCAAGCAACTTTGAAATAGTGAATGAGTTAACCAGACAAAACGCCAAGCCAGGGAATTCCAAGAAACAAAATAGCAGGCACAAAGGGGCAGCAGAATGCATGGAGAATAACAGTGTTTCTGGAGAAAATGAAGAACTGGGAATGAGACAGGGGCCTTTGGACATAAAAGAAATTAAGTAAGTCAGTAAGCTGTGGGACTGGCACAGCTCTGGCATCCAGTGCTGTAGTGGTTACTATAGCATTTCAAATATATGCAATCTGAAAAGAATTGCACAAACCCCAGTAATTCTGCCCTGCTGGGCCACAGTGAGAGACTGGCCTTATTTAATGTATCTTTGAAAAGTGAGGGTTTGTAGGAATAGTTTAAGCAGAGTGGGAAAATTTGAATGCGCAAAAATTACAGGTTGCTTGAGAATCAATAATATTTTATACAATATCTGTCAAAAACAGAGATTTAAAACAGAGGCTTTAAAAACAGAGGTTTTGAATGTGCTTGTTTGGAAGAATTCAAGAAGTATGCTTTATTGAATGTGAATTTGAGCCTCAGGCATATTTTGTAACTATTTTTTCCATGTCAAGTTACATCAACCAAATAGAAGTTTAAGTAAAATAAAATGAAATCTAGTCCAGAAGATTTCTTGAAATTTTTTTAGTTTAAAAACCCAAAATTCCTGATGATATCAATAGAGTAATAGCATTTGTTCCACACACTTTGGGCTTTTATTTGCATTAATATTTTAAATATTAAAATATATCATATGAAAAGCACAAAAAGGAACTAGGTATAATTTAAAGAATACTAATATTATAAACCCTATGAGGCCATTATCCAGCTTTAGATCGTTACCCGTGTCGTTCAGGAATCCAACTAACGTTCCTGCAGTCCTGTCCTCCCTCACTGCCTCTGTAGTCTTAATCATGTCATTCATTTCCATTATCCTTTTACCGCATGTACATTTGTAAACGATATATTTTCTAGTTCCGGCTTTTTGAAATGTAATCAATAGAACATGCTTTGTGTGTTCAGTTCCTTGCACCTTTTGCTTACCATAATGTGGTGAATTGGCTATGTAGACATTCATAGCTGCAAGCCATTCATTTTCATAGCCGTAGGGTATTTCACTGCATGAATAATCCCAATTTATTTGTCCAGCTACCATTCATGAATATTGGCCTGTTTCCAATTTTGTGTGTATGTGCGTGTGCATGTGTTTTATTACATGCTTTCATGAGCTCTGAGTATGCCTTGCTAAGTTATAGGTTATGTATATGTTTAGCTTGATTACGTAATATTAAATTGTTTTTAAAATCATTTTCTACACAACTTTTTATTTTTTCCAGAAGTGACAGTTCCCTTTCTTCACATCCTTTGGCAGTCCTTTAAATTTTTTGCCAAATTGGATAAATGTAAAATTATTGCTTTTTAAATTAAAATCTCCCTGATGAATAGTAAGTGGACCATTTACATTTATATTCTTACTCATGTTTTCTCTTCTCGTCTTTTCTCTTCTCTGAAAATAGCTTGTATCTTCTGTCCATTTTTAATTAGGCTGACTCTCCAGTGATCGATAGGATATTTTAAAGGCCTTAACACACATCCTTTTCCAGTCATATGTTTTGAAAGTTTCTTTTCTCAGCTGTGGCTCCTTTACACATTCACTTTTTGGAGACTTTCAATAAACAGAATTTTTTATATTTTATAGAGTTGAAGGTATCAAGCTCTTCTTCCTTCATGATTTGTGCTTTTTAAGTCCAGACTCCAAACTGTTTTAGATTTCCTCCTAGAACTTTTTAGCTTTCATATTTTTTTCTTTCAATGTAAAGTCTTTCTTATATTTAGGATGCATGTGTATGTGCATGTGTGTGATATAAAGGACCCTTTCAAAACATATTTTTAACATGGGTATTCAGTTATTTCTACACTATAGCTAATGATCTCCCATTTTGACTCTATTTACATATATGTGTTACTCTGTTTCTGGAGTCTAATCCGTTTCATTGATTTATCAGTCTGTCTCCATGCAACTTCCACACTTTGTCAATTAATACAGTGAAAGGATAGTGTTGTAAGCAATTTTCATGCCTGGTTACTCTTTCGGGGAGTGTATCAGCTGTTTGAGCCCTTTTTATTTTCCATATATATTTAGATTTTAGATGATAGAATTTGGCTTTTCAAATTCCATTAACACTCAAGTGTTCATCAAGAGATACATAGATACAGAAAATTACTGAGTTCTCTATTCTGTTCCATTGATCTATGTATCTGTTTTTGTACCCATACCATGCTGTTTTGGTTACTGTAGCCTTGTAGTACAGTTTGAAGTTGGGTAGTGCCATGAATGCCTCCAGCTTTGTTCTTTTTGCTTGGAATTATCTTGGCTATATGGGGCTCTTTTTTGGGTCCATGTGAATTTTAAAATAGGTTTTTTGTAATGCTATGAAGAATGTCAATGGTAGTTCAATGAGAATAGGACTGAATCTATAAATTACTTTGGATAGTAATGCCATTTTCATGACATTAATTTTTCCTATCCATGGGCTCGGAATGTTTTTCTATTTGTTTGTGTCCTCTCTAACTTCCTTAAGCAGTGGTTTGTAGTTCTCCTTGAAGAGGTCCTTCACTTCCCTTGTCAGCTGTGTTCCTACGTATTTTATTCTCTTTGTAGCAATTGTGAATGGGAGTTAATTTGTGATTTGGCTCTCTGCTTGTCTGTTGTTGTCATACAGGATGTTTGTGATTTTTGCACATTGATTTTGTATCCTGATACTGCTGAACTTGCTTGTCAGCTTAAGAAGCTTTTTGGCTGAGACAGTGGGATTTTCTAGATATAGGATCATGTCATCTGCAGACAAAGACAATTTGACCTCCTCTCTTGGGTATTTGAATACTCTTCATTTCTTTCCCTTCCCTGACTGCCCTAGCCAGAACTTCCAATAGTATATTGGATAGGAATAGTGAGAGAGGACATCCTTATCTTGTGCCAGTTTTCAAGGGGAATGCTTCCAGCTTTTGCCCATTCAGTATGATATTGGCTGTGAGTTTGTCATAAATGGCTCTTATTATTTTGAGGTATGTTCCTTCAATACCTAGTTTATTGAGAGTTTTTAACATAAAGGGATGCTGAATTTTATCAAAGGTCTTTTCTGCATCTGTTGAGATAATCATGTGGTTTTTGTCTTTAGTTCTGTTTATGTGATGAATTACACTTGCTGACTTGCGTATGTTGAACCAACCTTGCATCCCAAGGATGAAGCCAACATGATTGTGGTGCAAACCTTTTTGATGTGCTGCTAGATTTGGTTTGCCAGTATTTTATTGAAAATTTTTGCATCGATGTTCATCAGGCATATTGGCATGAAGTTTCTTTTTTGTTGTTGTATCTCTGCCAGGTTTCAGCATTAGGATGATGCTAGTGTCATAGAATGAGTTAAGGAAGAGTCCTTTCTTTCCCATTGGTTGGAATAGTTTCAGAAGAAAGGGTATCAGTTCCTGTGTGTACCTCTGGTAGAATTCAGCTGTAAATCTCTCTGGTCCTGGGGCTTTTTTTTTTTTTTTTTAAGCAGGCTATTTAATACTGCCTCAATTTCAGAACTTGTTATTGGTCTACTAAGGGATTCCATTTCTTCCTGGTTCAGTCTTGGGAGGGAGTATGTGCTCAGAAATTTATGCATTTCTTCTAGATTTCCTAGTGCATTTGCATAGATGTGTTTATAGTATTCTCTGATGGTTGTTGGTATTTCTGTGGGGTCAGTGGTGATATCCCCTTTATCATTTCAAATTGTGTCTATTTGATTCTTCTCTCTTTTCTTCTTTATTAGTGTAGCCAGTGGCATTTTTTTTTTTTTTTCCAAAAAACCAGCTGCTGTATTCTTTGATTTTTTTGGAAGACTTTTCATGTCTATCTTCTTCAGCACCATTATGATCTTGGTTATTCCTTGCCTTTTGCTAGTTTTGGGGTTTGTTTGCTCTTGATTCTCTAGTTTAAGAGTTGATTCCATCTCTTAGTTATAGTGAATAATGTTGCAATGAACATGGGAGTGCTAATATCACTTTAGACCCTGATTGCAATTCTTTTGGATAAATACCCAGAAGTGGTTGCAGATCATATGGTAGTTCTGTTTTTAATGTTTTGAGAAACCTCCATGCTGTTTCAATAGTGACTGCACCATTTTACAGTCTCGCCAATAGTGTACAAAAGTTCCAATTTCTCTACATCCTTGCCAACAATTATTGTCTTTTGTAGTTTTGATAATAGTGATCCTTCAGGTATGACTTAATATCTCATTGTGGTTTTGATTTGCATTTCTCTGATAGTTAGTGATGTTGAGCATGTTTTTATATACCTGTTGGCCATTTGTATGTCTTCTTTGGTATTCTGGTTACTTATTGATGAAGCCAATAGGATTTACTATTTGGAGAATCATATTCTGTGACTAGAACTAATACTGTGTCTTCCTTTCTAATCTCTATACCTTTTTATTTATTTTCTTCTTTTTATTGTGCAGACTATGATCTTTAATATATACATGTAGTAGTATGTTCATTGTGAACTGTTGGTAAATATCCTTTATCAAATGTATCAGTAAGGATAACTTTAGCTACTAAAACAAACCACTTCAAAATGTATTTCTTGCTCTTGTCACAGACAGTACTTGTTGCTAGCTATGGCAGTGAATATTTTGCTGCACGCACTTATTCAGTAATTTCCATCTTGTGGCTCTTAATCCTCAGAGTCCTATCAATTTAGTAGGCAGATAGAGAGGAGATTGCATAAATCCTGATGGAGATTTTCATGGTCAGAGCCTGGAAAAATGCACATCTTTTCCTCTTTCACTAGAATGGCCAGAATTCTGCCGTGTGGTCACATCTAGCTGCAAAAGAGGCTCCAGAGGTCATCTAATTCTATGCTGGGATAAGAGGAGAATAAGGATCCCAAAACGTCCTAGCTATTTCTGTCATGGTACTTTAAGGAAATTACCTTCTATTCTTAGTTTGCCTTTTGCATCTATTTAGATAATCACATCATTTTCCTTTTTTGAAATATTAATTTGAAAAATTAAAACACTGTATTATAGTGAAATTTATTTTATATTTATGAAATAAACCTACTTAGGCATGTTGTATTTAACTTCTTAAGAATATTAGAGTATCTCTGCATTTTATTTTCTAACATTTTCTTTGGAATTTTTGTGATTACATTCAGAAGTAAGCTTGGGTAATTATATGCCTTTCTCATTTTATCTTTGATTTTGTTACCAAGGATAAATTAGATGCACAGCATTATCTGAGAATTACTATATCTCTTACTACTTTTACAATAAAGCTTATCCAATTTTTGAATAATCTATTTCTTGATTATGAGACAGTATTCATAAGATTCTTGAATGTGTGGCAGAACTCATCAAGAAAACTATCTTGGCCTAATTTTTCCCTGTGTCACAATTGGTTATTCATGTTTTACGGAAATAGTTTATTTCATCAAAGTCTAGCATTTGTTGAAAAAATATTGCTTACAGTATATCCCCATTTATCTTTTTAATCTCTGCTTCATCTGTATCTATAGCTTTCTTCTAACATTCTTTTGAAAATGGCTCTTAGTCTTTCTTATTTATGTTTGTCTTTATCATTCCTGCCAGTAGTTTATCAGTTTTGATTTTTAAAATAATCCAATTTTTGACTTACTGATACTCTCTGTGGTATTTTTCAGTCATTAATTTCCGTTCTTATATGTTTTCTTCCTCTTGGTATTTTTGGATTTATTCTTCAGCTTATCCTCACTTCTTAATTTGGACATTTTTAGCTCATTATTTTCATAATATTTTCTTTTCTAACAAGGAAATCTTTGCAAAACATGAAATTTTAAATGTTTTCTAAGTATTATTTTTCAAACTTTCTATTATTTTCCTTTTCACATTTAATTCTTCAATACAGCAACAATGTATTTTTGAATATAATGTGAGATGAAATTAAAAATTCATTCTTTTTTTATGTAGATATTTAGTTCACTGAAATTATTATTTTTTTCTTTTAAAGTCAAGGTATTGCTGTAACCCAGGCTGGAATGCAGTGGTGTGATCCTAGCTTACTGCAGCCTCAAACTCCTGGGCTCAATCAATCATCTTGCCTCAGCCACATGAGTAACTGCGACTGCAGGCGCACCACCACATCCAACTAAGTTTTTAAATTTTTGTACAGATAGGGTCTCTCTGTGTTGCTCAGGCTGGTCTTGAATTCCTTGCTCCAAGTAATTTTCTTCTTAAGTTGCTGGAATTACAGGCAGGAGCCTGTAATTGTTATCTAGAGTAGCAGATGGTTGCTAGTGTTGTGACTGCTGTTGCTCAGGTTGCCATCGTCCTGTCGTCCACAGAGGTTTCTGTGAATCTGGGATCCTGGGTGCATGCTCACACTTGGAGTTACTGCGTTTCTCCCTGGCATTTGGATCCGTTCATGAAAACACCTAATTTCAGTCTGCCAAATCAACCATCAGTGTACCAAATCTATCCTTGCTTAAAATGAGGAGGGTGTTTGGAAGCTTAATTAATGAAAGCATTTCCTCTGTGCTCAAAGGAAGTGGAACTAACAGTATGTTTACTCCACAGATGTGAACTTCATGTTTTCATTCTTAAACACTTGTGGAATTGGTAATGAGTTGGGAAGATTACGTAAACATATAACTAACCTCAGCTTCTGATAATTCTAATTTTTTTCAATAAAACAGCCGAATTAACTTTAAAAACTTTGAAAAGTCATATAAAAAAGGATTTACAATAGAGAAATATCATAAATTTCAGTCAAGTTTATCAACTTGTATTGAGTACTTAGTAAATGCCAGACACTGCCCTGCGCACTAGGAGGACAAAGGTCAAGGAGGAAGAAAGCTGATCCTTGAGTAACTCTGATAAACTGTTTGCTCAATATATTTTTCCATTAATGGTATTATTTATGATAAATGAATGATATTCCTGTTTTCAACTTCAGATCCCACCCATCATCCCCAACTTGTCCCAAGGCAACAGAAATAAAAACATTCTTTTTCACGTGCTTTCAGAACTTTGATTTCACCCTGTTTTTCCATGGCCCAGCTCTTCTGTTTGGCATTCCTAATTCTATGATGCAACAGAAATTTATTATCAAAAACTTGATTTTTGTATAACTTATTACTGCATGAAGTCATCTCTGCAGGTTGTATAAAAACATTACTGTTCTAGAAGATAAAGCCACATCGTTACTTACATTTTGCAAAGATAATTTGTAAAAGTCCATATTTTTCAAATTATGATAGCTTTACAAAGTTTTACAAACTAATGTGGAAATAAAATAGCAAGAAAGAGAGAAAAGAACAAAACAGATGGACGAAAAGAATTATTTTGAAACAGACAATACTCTCGTTTGAAAGAGGAGAAAAAACGTGAAGCACTATTTTCTAAAACATTGTCCCCACTTCTGTTGTCTTCATTCATCACTTAATCCCCACCACAATGGCACAGACTATATGTGGGCCACTTTTGGAGAAGATGAAGCTGAGGCCCAGGAAATGTAAGTGCCTTAACCTAAGTCACATAACTCACATATGGCGGACCCTGAGTTTCTGACCCACATCTGTTTGCCTCTAGGAAACATTGTTTTTCCATTATGGAGTGATTATAAAAATTTAATTACTTAACTTTGTAGCACATTTTTTTCTTATGAGCTATTTTAAAATCACTTATTTATTTTGTGCTTTAAAATTATTTAGTGTGACCTGTATAATAACCATTTCCAATGATCAGGCGCGGAACATTGGTCCAATCCAGGGTCTCATTAGAGAAGACTTTAGTTTAAGGTAAAATCAATCTCCTTCCCTCAGACACTGTGAATACCAAGAAACACCACGTTTCATTGCATTTTTAACTCTGAGAAGACATCACAAATACGCAGAAGGAAGAGCAAAGCCCAAAGAAAAGGTAAGCCAATCATCCAAGTTCGAATATAAAAGCCTTCACTCTCAAAACTTACCACATGCAAGACACTAGGGCAAAGGTCAGTCTCTTTCATCCAGAAAAGCAAAAGTGATTGGGCTGCAAGCTAAGACTGGAAATTCTGAATTGCAATACAAGAAGAAGGAAACTTTAAAGTTTTAGGGAATAAGTTTTTTGTTGCAAATAAAGTAACTATTAAGTCAGTAACACGGAAGTACATTTCTATAATAACATCTGTCTATGAGTTAGCACTATCTAAATACATAATGAAGCAGTCAGTAACACGGAAGTACATTTCTATAATAACATCTGTCTATGAATTAGCACAATCTAAATACGTAATGAAGCATTTTTAATGTGTAGGAAAGTTCATGGGTGATACACACATACAAAACTATTACAAAAAGATTACCTGTATGGCATGACCTTAGACCTTGGGAGTTAATATTGTGAAGGAAGGATGTTTATTTTTCTAATGTGCCCTTCTGCTTTGGACTAGCGACAGAATCTAGACTGTGTCTGCAGTGGCATTATCCTAATGTATTACTCCTATGTTTTCATTCACTTGTTCAATGATCATTTCTTGAGCATCTACCTGGTGCATTCATAGATGCAACAGGTGCAGACTGAGCATCTACTTTTAGGACATGCATCAAGCGAAGTGGAGCACAGACAGTTCCTGAACATACATCCTACGTTCAGACATTCCTCTGCTGATTACGCATAGGACGTAGACGTTTATCTCCTGATTATACAATTAATGATTCACCTACAACCGTAAAAGGTACTACAAAGAAGAATTAGGTTCTAAGAGAATACAACTGTATAGTCTCATCTGGTTCAGGAAGTTATGACTTGCTGAGAAAGTGAATCTGAAATCTGAATTAATCAGGCAATGAATAGTGAGCTGGGGGGGATACAGAGCATTCCAACAGGGAGTGTCACGTGTTGAAGTCACCACATGAAGACCAGTATCGCTAGAGCACACACAGAGAGAGGCACAGGAAGGTGGGAAACGGTGCTGATGAGATCACTTTGCATTCTCATAAGCCACAATAGGAAGTTCAGAATTTATACTGTGAGTAGTAGGAAGCCATTGTGTTTCCCGCATCATGTTATAAAACAAACATACTTTGTCAGCTACCTGTTTTAGAATACCTTTTCACAAACATTTGTTTACATGTACTGACTTCCCTACTAGATAGCTGCCTTTTTAAAGGCAAGATATGTGTCCTCAAAAACCCCTAGCACAATGCCTATCATTGTAGAGATGTATAGGTGTTTGTTTTCTCTTAAGTTTCTCAGCAATGAGGATGGGAAGAAGCTATTAAAAAAAAAAAAAAAGACTAATATGAATAAACTATTTACAATGAGTGAGGCACTCAACATATTTTATTTATTCAATCCTCACAATAAATAATCATAATTCCCCTTATATACATGAGAAAACTGAAGTTCAGTAACTTGATCCAGATCAGAGTTTCTACAAAGTGAGGAAGATATAATTTAACTCTGTTCTGCTTGACTCCAAGCCTTGCCCTATTTCCCTCTGTCTCGTTTTTGTACCCATGTCTTCTTATGAAGAATTTCTACTTCCTGTCTTCTCTCACTCTCTCTTATCAAGTTATCTTCTTCACCTCACTTTTGTATCAGCCATATTCCTCATGAAAAAGGGGTACTTCATCTATGTTGTTCACTGCTGTATTTTTGGCACTGGGATGAGTCCCTGATATACGTCACTCGTTCGATAAATATTTGTTGGGTGACTTCCAACATTCTGGCCTTTGCCATCTGCTCTTCTTTCATTCACTCAGTGTTACTTGGCACCGCCATGCTAATGACTTCCAAGTACATGTTTTTATTTCCAGCCCCTAACAGGGGTCCCACATGGGAATTCCTGGACATCTTTTAATGTTTTGCCAGTGCTTCAAGTTGAATATATTCCTCTTCTTGCTCCAACATCTTTTTCTCTTTTTTTCCTAATTTATTAACATATGAACTACCTTTGCCCCAGGAACTTAATCTCAAAACCTGAGTTATCTTCATAGCCGTTTTGCTCCTTATCCCGCACACCAAATGACTCAGAAGTCAAATTGGACTTCCTCACCTCTAGCATATGGACTTGAATTAATCTGAGCTCTTTCTTACCAACTCACATAGTTAAATATCTCCCAACTCTTTGTTCTAATTTCGGAGAATACTTCCACAGGCCTTTCCAATGTTCTTTTTTCTTCTGCATATATTATCTTGGTTTCATTCTCCACTGGTCCCCCATCACCCACCTAAAAATATCCACTCACTTCAACAATCTGTGAATATAATAACTTTCCTGAGGATTTGAGAATATCACATTAAAGAGACCATATTCAGCACCAACCAGGTTCCATACCCTGTTGTCACTCTCACTTCCAATCAGGCCCCTTTGGCAGCCCATGTCCTGGGCTTGGCAACATCTCCACATTCAGCATCTACATCCCACTCTTGCTTCTTGTTCATGGTGAGTAGCTCCACCAGGTCAGAGTGTGCTCTCTAGATTCCTGGAATTCCAATGAATGATTTTTTTTTCTTCCATTTTGTTACAACCATGTAGTTATGAAGTCCTTCTTATTTCTTATCCATAATAGTTTCAAAATCTATCTATTCTAATATTATTCTTGCAATTGTTCCACTATTGGCTGGCCCTCAGAGAATCTCTGCCTGAATACTTTCATACCTCCTAACTCTGCCCTCTGATTCTACCATCTGTAGTGATAACTCTGCCCCAGAGTTGCCTCCTAATACTGGTTTGCTCAAAACACCTGCAGATCTGGACTCATTAGCATGATATTTAAGCCATTCCACAGATTGACATTATTTTATACCTCCACATCTCAAGTATACATCTCTACATATGCAACTGTTTACGCAACACTAAATGTTGGTCATCTCAAACCCACAGCCATTCTCCCTAAAACCAATATACTCACTTTCATCTTTGTCTCTCTTCCCAAAATGTTTGCTTTTCTTCAGTTTATATCCATACACTAACATTATTTACAGCCTTTTAAAATGCTGTTTCAACTCTTCCTTAAAATTGACCCTAAATCTACCCTGCTTCTATTCCCGCTTACTTTTTCATCATCAGGATCTATGTAACCATCTCTATTACAATAACCTCTCAGCTACCTTAAAGTCCACAGTACCGTAGAATTGACACTTTGCATTTTTTCTGCTGTATTTTAAGACCTGTGAAGTCAAGAGACATATTTTATTGCTCTTTTAAATCCTTATAGTCCTTGACACATTCTAGGAGTTCAATTATTTTCAACAGTATTTGATTAAAATATACAGGAAATAATTTTCCTGAGTCGTAATCACTTCTGTAGGAATAGTTTCAACTTAGTTACTTACCATTAGGACAGAATTGTTCTCCATAATATCAACTGCAACGGCTAATTTGATGTGACCTTGGCTGTGTTTCCATCTCTCACGATGCATCTGAGGGGACCAGAGTCAACAGGGAAAATTTGTTGGGGCACAAGGACTTCGCAAAGGAGCTTCAGTGGAAATGTCTTACAAAGCCTCTCCTTGGTTGGAAAATCTAACCTAAAAGGCTGTTTTGTAGCTCAGCCAATAATCCCCAAATGGGAAGATGGTTGCTGGCAAAATTACAAATCACTAAACAAAAGCGTAAATAGAAACACCCTAGGAACAAGTGAGCAGTTTGCAGTTATTTTTGGTGGCGGACAAACTGTACTTCTACTTAACAAGACCATGTTCATTGTACCCAATTTGCTCTTGGTCCCCCATAGATAAGCATACTGTGTGTATCATATGTTCACTGCTCATTGAATCACATATGAATTTTCAATTTCCTCTAAAACCTCATTTACAGCCCAAACTTGTAACCAACTGGATACATTTTGCTCAGTTCTTCCTGACTCCTTTGACTTTCTGATTTCACATGCGCTGTAGATTGAGTGGATGATGAGTAGGTTACAGAAGCTTTGATTTGAGTTCTTAAAATGTTCCACACACTGAACCTTGAGAATCTCTGCTAGACAGGAGTGGTTTGGGCGGACTAAACATTTTAAACTTGTTTTCCATTTTTACCTATTAGCATATTTCTTTCTAAGCTGGAGTTTTTCACATAGCTTGGACCATCTAATCATAGTCACTTTCTGAGTGGCCTGGGCTTCTTCATTCTTAGATGTGATGTCATCAAGGTGGTGAGAAGACACAATTCTTAAAGGAGACGTCTCACTCATTTGTGTTGTTAGTAATTTATTTTTCTCCCCGACTTTCTTTTATTAAAATGAGAGAGTAAATTAATTTAACTTATGTGAATAGAATCATTCAAATTGTATGCATATTTTTTATTTCTACATTTACTGCAATAAGTTATTTTTCTTTATCTCTGAGGGGGGTAATAGGGTGATACTAGACAAGTGACTATTTGGGTTCCACTATATCTTCAACCACTTACATTAAGAGATGTGATAATCATTCTGACATATTAAGGGAAAGCAACATTCTAGAATAGCACATTAAGCAACAGCAAAAAGGAAAGTTAATGCTTTCTTCTACAAGTGGCTTTATTCTACAGCAAAAGACAGCTTTAAGATAGGCAACTTATTCTGTGAGTAATGGATCCAGGCTAAGAGAAGAGGAAGAATATTTTCCAGTTGCTAAAAATTGGTGCAGTGTTACAGGCAGTAGATTGCTTCTTTTAAGTTCCCTGTTTGAAATGTAAGTGTATTTGACATGGAAATAAAAGAAATATGAGGGTGACACAGTTTAAACTCATTGGTGACATCTTTTCATGGGATTCAATATACATTATAGATCTGATTTTTTTCTCCAATATCAAAAAATTATTTTAGCAAAACAGGACAGGAGAATACAGGAATGGCTTAGATGATGAGGAATTGCTACTTCTCTCATCATTCTCAATCAGCAGCTATCACAGGTATCTGAGTGTGGGCTTTAGGAAGATTATCCTGGAAAATGATAGATTATAGGAATAGAAGGCAAACTTTCTCTCTTTCTCTTTCTCTTTCTCTCTCTCTCTCTCTCTCTCTCTCTCTCTCTCTTTCTCTCTTTTTACTCTCTCTCATTCTCTCTCTCTGACATGCTGTCACTCCCACTCTAGCTCTGTGTGTTTTGTGTGTTTTGCTTGTAATCCTTAAAAGAAAGAGGCCTATCATCAGTCCCTTTAACATCTGAACACAGTCCTCGCACGCAGCCCTTCCATCATTCCCGCTGCTGACACACAGAGATGTAAGCAATCTATTTATCAATGTATGGCTCTTGACTACCTGTATGAGATTTACCTTCAAATTTTGTTAAGTAAATTCCTGAGTTCTGTGCTATATACACTATATTAAAATATCTTCTTCTCTACCTTTGTGATCCTCTGACTTAAAATTAATACTAATCTAGTCCTATCCCTGATATGTACTAAAGAGGATAAATACCCATTTCTCCTAGTTGATGAAAATCTTAGAGAGTTTCCACCACCATACTCTGTAGCACATTCCAGGCTTTAAATGCCATGGTTTTTTCCTTCCCCTAATAGCAATAATAACAGTTGGTCTCTACTTGCAGCATAATAAGTATCCTTTCTGCACCAGAGATGTTTTATTTGTTCTGTTTGAGGTATCCATTATGAGGAGGCACACGTGCATCTTGGGACAAGTGTTTTGAGATACCAGTTCAGGTGTTAAAATTTGCACTCATGTCAGGCAAATAGGCACTCTGGAAGTGGAGATTAGAGTTTATGTCATTCATCCTTATTCACTCTATATATTTATAATCATTCCCTTAAGAATATCATAGCCTTCTAGTCTTTAAAATTTGAGCTGGAAGAAAAACTGTGTGTGGGTGTGGGTGTTTGTATATATACATAGATAGATAGATAGATAGATAGATAGATAGATAGATAGATAACTCCATATAAAAAACTATATACTGTTTTTATATCTATGCTGTATATATGTGTATATATACACATGCACAGTTTTATATATATATGTATATATACACACACACAGTTTTGTTGTTACTTACTAGCTTATTTTTCTCCCCCGTGTGTGTGTGTGTGTGTGTGTATATATATATAACTGTAATATACATATATATAAACAGTAGCAAGAGAATGGACAGTATAACAGCTGTTGAAAATTAAATCCTTAATATACCAAGGAACAGTTATATATGTATATAATATATATGTTATATTCATATATATAAATAGAAAGATTTTACATATGTATATGCCCTATTGCTCAATGGAAAATGCTTTTGTAGGACCATAACTAGAGAAATGTAAATGAACCTGATATGCATATTAATATCTATATCTACTACACTGAAACCTCAAATAATCATTCCGGAACTCAAGACATGTTCATCTCACCACTTGTAGGGGTCTTGCAGAAAAAAAAATAAATTAGCTATCAGCAAAGATAAAAAGTATAATAACAGCCAAAAGATGTCCGAGAATTTTACTGAGAGCCTCTTTCAATTACAAAATGTGGAACAATGAGGGTGCAGACAGCAGGGATTTTAGACATGTGCTATTCAGGACCAACCAGAGTTTCACAAAAAGACTCTCCTTCAAGAAGAGGTATCATGGCCAGCCCCAGGGGTGGGAAAGGGAAGAATAATGGGTTGTGGAGTCTTTGAAGAAGGAAAGTACTACAGAAAGGCAACCCTTTGAGCTTTGGTGAAGAAAGATATGGTCTAAGCATAAAGTGCTTTCCCAGCCATTCTACCAGTAAGTCATAAATCCTCTGAAGGCTGCAAGAGAATGGAGAGTATAACAGCTGTTGAAAATCAAACCTTTAACATACCAAGGAGCACAAGCAATATGTCTCCTTTCTATCTTAAAATGTGGAAACCTGACATTTCCAGAGACATTCAACAATTAACCTATAATTGAAGCAGCAGCAATTTCCAGAAACACAACCAAAAAGGGCCATGAGGAAAGTCTCTAAGGTGAAAAGGAGATTTGGAGTGTTGTTTATGATAATAACCAGGGTGAATAAATTTGTCAAAACTCACTGAAATGTACACTTAAGATCTGTGCATTTTACTGTATGTAATTATATCTATAGTTTTAACAATTGTGTTGAATGTTTTCGTAAAAGGTTGATAGACTGCTTTTAACATTTTCTATGAAACTGCAATGCATCAAATAGATCCCAAATCATCTTGAAGAAGACTTTACTGGATAAAAAGTTTTATTATAGAGATATAATAATTTAAATGCCATGGTTTGTTGCAAAGAAATATAGGCAGAAATTGAATGGAATGGAGTTCAGAGGGAAAACCTCATATATGTGGATATTTGATGTATGAAACAATGACACTACAAGAGAATAGAGGAAAGATAGGCTCAGAAAAAATTAAAATACAAAAAATTAGCCAGGTGTAGTGGCAGGTGCCTGTAGTCCCCGCTGCTTGGGAGGCTGAGGCAGGAGAATAGCGTGAACCCAGGAAGTGGAGCTTGCAGTGAGCCGAGATCGCGCCACTGCACTCCAACCTGGGCGACAGTGTGAGACTCCATGTCAAAAAAAAAAAAAAAAGTGAATGATTTAACTTATTGTGTTAATTGAAGTCTTAGCGTAATTCATTGCTACCTCCACCCAATCAGCCATGGCTACAATGAATAAGACTGGGATGAGACGAAAGAGCAGTGGGGACACTGAGACTTCTGAAAATATTCCTGAAGGCAGTCAAGTGCATAAATCTAGAATCAGGATCTGGTATTAAGATGGTGTCAGGGAAGACAAGATGCAATTCATGCTAGGCTTAATACCTAGGTGGTGGGTTGATAGGTACAGCAAACACCATGGCACACATTTACATTTGGAACAAACCTGCACATCCTGGACATATACCTCAGAACTTAAAAACAACAATAACAACAACAACACAACGAAAACCTTAATGTGAGGAGTTTTGCCAGGGACAGGTCTGTCTTGCTATGTTTCCATGCTTAGTGCCTAGCCTAGTGTCTGGAGCTTAAGGAAAACTCAATCTACCTTTATGGTACAAAATCAAATATTATTAATTTCTTTATTATAATCACTCCACTATATATAGTGACAGATTTTACAACCATATACTCATTTGTGAAAAATGTAACATTTTTCCATGGTATCATAATTTATATATTAAGCCTCTACTTTGTCTAATAGCAAAATACTTAATTTAGTGACTTCTGAGAAAAATTAGTGATTCTTCTTCAGTTCAGACTTTAAAAATGGCTCAAATTTAATATTTTATCTTTTCTTCGTTCCTTTGCCCATTTTTATACATGGCTGGTGGATAGAAGATATCATTATATGTGCCCAAATACAAGGCAGATTTTTTTTTCTTTACACTTATGCTCAGAAAAAATGGGACTTATCCTACTTTGCATTCCTCACAAATTTCCTCATATTATGGAGGGTGTCTCTCTTCACTGTCTGCCTCTCTCTCATCCCCTTGTTGTCTCTCTCTCTCTCTGTCTCTCTCCCTCTCTCTTTGTCCCTGCTTTCTATTACTAATTTTGAAGAGACACATAAGCCTGAAAGTAACAATCAGGATGTTTACGGACGTTGCCTGAGAGAGTTGATTAAAAAAATATTCAAATACATTTAACACAGATTTATCTTAGTTTCCTGGGGCTATTACCTCATGATTGTGAGTTAATGCTTATAGTAAGTAAGCTTTAAAAAAATCTTTAAAATGAAAATGCATAAGTGGTTATGCCGAAGGGACCAAAAATGTACACTAATTGCAGAGTAGGAAAAAAGCAACTATTTTAAAGTTTTACAGAAGGGACTTGAGATACAAGCTCCAGTGCCACCTGGAGCTTGCTATATCCTGTTGCACAAGATTCAAAATATGCACATTTCAAGGACCTTAGATGGAAGTGAGAGTGATGTGAGGTGGAACACAACATTAGACCTCAGAAATGGTAATGTACCACCAGAGTACATTACTCGATGGGGCATTGTCAGCAGATAAGTCTCTGGGCATATGCGATGTTTCTCAGTCTTCTTTCATTATTGGTCCTCTGAAGAGGCTTTTCAGACATGTTTCCTTATTAATCTCCTTCCGCCCAGAATTTGACATTTTAATACCACAAATATACTGTCTATTTGTTTATGCATTGTGAACCTCTGCGGGGCCACAAACTATTATGATGTCTACTCCTCCTCCTCTGCTATCCTAAAACAATTTTTAGCCCCTTGTGGGTAACCTTGTTCCCATTGAGATTAAATGGCATATTGTGATGAGAGTCAGAACTGGAATCTCATTCCTACCCCTTATTTCATGTGACATTGGAATCCCTTTTCAGCCTTTTGTCAGCCTACCCTTAGTCAACTGTGAAAGGGAGCTCATAATGCCTTTCTTGGAAAACTCTTCTGTAGGGTAAATGAGAAATCACGTGCAGAGTAGACAGCACCTAGTAGGACTTCCACAGATGGTCATCCAGGGCAGTGTATAAAGAATTGAATATATGGTTTGGTGAAATATGAGAATGGAAAATTGTGGCATGTCATTATACATGTGCATGTATAATTCATGAATTAATCTTTATTATAAGTGAATATTTGGTAGTTCTTTTCTCTGTATCCATAAAAACTTATATTTACATGTTCAAACTAACCAGAATGTATTTTTTAAAAAATGATCTCACTGGGGACTGTGGCTTAGACCTATAATCCCAGAACTTTGGGAGTCTGAAGCAGGTGGATCATTTGAACTCAGGAGTTCAACACATGTTGAAACCCCATCTCTACAAAAAATACAAAAATTAGCTGGGCCTGATGGTGCGGGACTGTAGTCCCAGCTACCATGGGGGCTGAGGTGGGAAGATCCCTTGAGCCTAGGAGGTTGTGGCTGCAATGAGCCAAGATCGTGCCACTGCACTCCAGCCTGGGTGACAGAGCCAGACCCTGTCTTAAAAACAAACAAAAAGACCAAAACCAAAAACAACAACAACAAAATGCCTCACTGAGAAAACAGCAAACTTACCTCATTGTAGGTATCACCTTGTTTGGGCAAATATGATACTTCTAAGTAGGAACTAGTATGCACTGAATACCTGCTGGGAAGTAAAATTAGAGAGTCGTGGTTCTCGGCTGATATCACTCTTCCATATGAACATCTGCTGAGATCACTACCCTCTGTCCTCTAAGCACTTGTTCTAGATTGCTTATCAGAAGACTTCTAGATACTCTCTGTAGTGATCGGATATTCTTTGCTAACTTCCACACTCCAGTTGGGTGAACTTCAGGCTGGCTTCCAGAATTTTTTGCTGCTGAGTCAGGGAAGGTCACTTGTCTTGTAATCATAGTTGTGTCTGGGATGATGTGCCTTCTCAGAATTCAATGTGGAGAGCAGTGTGTATACCACCTTTACCCTCAGAATCTGAATTGATGTGAGCTTTTATGTTTGAGGCTGTTGTAACTTCAGCCTGAGGAAGAGGGCAAGATTCAATCAGCTTTATGCCAGTCCAGCAAACTCTAGCTTCCTCTGTTAATATCTCTTCCTTCTCCATTCAAACAAAGAGGACAACAAATACACTATCCTTTCTGATGCATTTTCTCAAGCATTCTTGTCTTATTGCTTCCAGATATGTGAGAATCAATCTTAGCATGATAAAAAAGGATTCATTACTTATACATGATTCCTGATATGATGTAAGTAGAAGTACAACTGTGCTTGCAAAGAAAAGCTCAACTCGAGTCTCTAAATCTAACTACCAGTTTACAGAAGTTACGGGGGAAAGAGGAACCAGTTAAAGATACCTCAGAGAAGCAATCAGCCACATCCAAAATGCAACTAATGCTCCAAGTCAAATGGCCCAGTTTATTTATATATATATATATATGACTTAAAAAAGGAAGATTGTTGGAAATTAAAAGAGACTTAAGAGGTCACTAAATGCACTATGTGAGTTTTGTTTAGACCCGGAATTAAACAAACCAGCATAAAAAACATTTTGAGACAATATTAGGCAAGCTGGATATAGACTGAGTGTTAGAAAATATTAAGAAAGTATTGTTAACTTGGTTAGGTGCAATAACAATATTGTATTTATATGACCAACCAACCAATAAAAGAACAATAAAAACATTCCACAAAAATATTTCCAGAAGAAATACATATCTTGAATTTGCTTTAAAATAATGAGATGAAAAAAAAGTGTTGGATGAAAGATACAAGACTGATAAGTGTATCTAGTTGCCAAATCTGGGTGGTGGCTCCAGGAGGGTCATTTTCATATGCTCTACTTTTTGTAAGTATTGAAGTATTTCTATAGTGAAAAGGTCAAACACTAAAATGTAGAACCCAAGAATTTCACAGCGGTCTCCATCCCACCAACATTCTCTCCCTCAAGATGACGGCTGGCACCCTATGACAGCAAGGACTAGGGAGTTAAGGGATACGGTAAAGGAAAAAAAATGAAGAAAAGTTCAGAATTTCATCTACTACATATGCTTTTCTATTTCATTATTTTCACTTGAAACAGACCAGAACATTATATGTACTCTGACTAAATACAGTATATGATGACAACATTGTCCAGTTTATTAAATATATGTAGATGTTCTTGTGATAAATTTTAACAACACTTATTTAAAAATATTATTGGATGTATGTAGTTATTTGGTCATTATACTCTCAATGAATCAATGTAGAATATAACTAGTATCATAGAAGAATTCATGATTTTCTCTTTAAAAAATTTTGTACTTGAAAAAGTCATGATTCACTTACATAGACAAAGGCAACAATGTTTAGAAGAATATTTTTTTCATTTATACCCTGGGAGTTTTGACCCTGAGATAAAGAGAACTTTTGAAATAAAGGCAGCTTTCTGGCTAGTGTCGTAATGAGCATCTCTGCCACGTGCCTGGGCCTATTAGCCTTTCTCTGTGCTTTTCTGCATGGAAGCAGCCAGTTTGAAGGGTCGCTTCAGTGTTATTAGACCTTCAGGTCTGAACCCTGAGGATGGCGGTGTTCTCTGAACACAGACAGATAATCCTGCTGATCATTTTGCAGCTCAAGCAAAGGGGGACAACAAGGAGCTTTGTGCGACCTGCTATCCTGAGAGCACTTTGAGCCTCTTTCCCTGGGTTGCCCTTCCGCCACGCTTAGAAGCAGCTTCCTCCCCATTGTCTCCATGGACTGCAAGATGAATACATTCAAGAGCAAACCTGCTCTAGGACGTGTTTCCTTTCATTGCCCAAATACCAGTTCACTAGTGGGTATTCACGATCTGGTTTCTTTTTTGCATTGTGTACATGTACCTGTGTGAGGTGGGAAGGGAAGGGGAGGGGAGGGGAGGGAAGGGGAGGGGAGGGGAGACACACCGGCTATTCTCCCTGTTGGAAAGGTTGGATGAGGAACTTTCAATCAAATCAAAACTAATCTAAAACACAAAATGAGATGTGTGAATGTATTATAATTTTAAGGGCAGGAGTTGCTTGATGGAAGAAAAACCATGAAAATTATATCTAATTACACGTGACTGTGGACACAGATGATGTTTGATACTGGGCTAAAAGTTACTTAATTATTGAAGTCCTGACTGTAACACATGTTTGTTGACATTTAGAGTTTTATCTGAAAGACAAGAACAAAGACATTTACACATTGTCTAAAAAAATTGTCATTAAGTGAGGCGAATATTTGGCCGGGTTTGATATTTTTCTGTGCTTTCTAATGCTTTAACAATTTCATTTCCTCACTAACAACATAAACTATATCTGGATTATTTAAGGAAAAAGTTAACTGCAATAGCTTATTTTTATGTGATGGGACTTTTCTTCTTTTGCAGTTTTCTTTTGATCCCATATCTACATGAATTTATAAAATGACGATTCAAAAGGAAGTGAATTGGCTTGATTAAAGGAACAGAGAAAATGAAATTCTATCTCTTATATTTTACATTTGGGCCGGAGGGCCTTCAGTCCTGATGGATTTATTTTGCCTCTTTCATTTTCTTATTCTGAATTCACAGTAGAGCAGTTTCCACAATGGATTGCATAGTCCTCTGTATATTTTTGGACTCTGGCGCCATGAACACTTCATTATGGATGTCTGCTGCCCTTGATTTAGTGCTTTGATATTTAGCTACCATGGTTTTAGAATAATTTCTGTGACAACCCCTTCTCTTCATGTCTTCCCAGCCCTATGTGCTTTCTGGACCATAAAAATCAATGTAAGCGTAATTTAGCCCATGACTGTCATAAGTAGAGAATACCTTGGTATGCCAGCATTCACCCCTCACCCAAAGGGCATGCCTACTTCTTCTGGCCCGGAGCTCAGAAAGGCCTCATGGTTTCCATAGGTTGATCCCATGGTGCTAGGTTGATAATGCAGAAAACCTCAGCCTCTAGGACTGATGGTAATCATCTCTGAAGCACCAGGCGGCTGCTCTGTGCAGAGGATTTAATTCACAAAGCATAGTAATGCTCCAAAGATGAGGTCCCCAGGGGTATGCTGTCTTGCAGGACTTTTCACAAGGTTTATTGCTTTTCTCACCAACTTCTCAGGCTGCTTATGCATTCTGCATGGGTTCCTCTTTTTCCACGGGACAGTATTTGCATTAAAAAACAAACCACTAGATAAACAGTACTTCATCTGTTATCATTCCTTTTAACTGCCACATGTAGAAGGTTGACAGATGTGCATTTAGATGCAGTTTACGTATTGCACCTACCAGAGCTCATGACTCAACCTGCTGAGCTGCCTTGCAAATGCACCATTCTTTCTTTCCTCAAAATGAAGCCAAAAAAGAAAAAAAAGAAAAAGAAAAAGATCCTGTAAAATGAAATGAAGTGTGAGAAAGCAGTACCTTTTCCTCTTATCTCCTTAGTGCTGGGCAGTGTTTTCCTTTAGCTGCTCCAAATGATACCATTGTATTGTGCCAATATTCTTGGACACTGTTGTACGTTTCTAATTGTGGTTAAATGTTGCAGAAGAGCCAGGACCAGGTTTAGTGTGTTCTGCATATTTTCTTATCAATAGGTATGATAAACCTCACATGAAACAAACTGCTTCCTGTGGGGTTTAATTTCCAAAGAAACTGGGAACGTTTTCTCAGCCAAAAATTGCTGATTCCACCTGTTCACTTGAATGTGTATTTCACAAGGCCCAAGGAAATGTGTGTGAAACAACTAGGATAGTTTTGGGACCACATAGCCCTGGATTCAAATTCCACATTAATTATCTCCTGATTAGATGTGGACATTTAAAAAGTTTGTAGCCTAATTTCTTCTATCTGTTATGATAAATTATTTATTTATTTTGTTAGATTTAAAAAATTATAGATAAAAGCGTGGCCATTATAATAAATCTTAACAACATAATAATTCATAAAAAAATTCATAGTCACTCCAAAACCTCTTTCCATCTGGGCCCCAAACTAAAGATACACATGGATATAGCCTTTTTTGTGCTTCTAAACTTAAATACACAAAAGAATAAAGCATATGCAGCTATTTTCTTATACTCCTTCTCCTTAAATAAAATTGTAGCATGCTATATGCTCTCGTTTTCAGCTCACTTTCTTCACTTAATTTTCATATCCCTCTCAGGAACCCTTCTGTTTTAATAACTCTAAAATACTGCAAAATCTCCATGGCTAGAATATATTTGCATACTTCTTATTTACGGAAAATTAGATTTTCCCAATTCTTGCTGCCACAAAAAGTTTTAAAACAAATATTCTTGGAGTTAATCTCTTAAGTACTGGTTCTTTTTCATTTGTTTGTTTTAGTACAAATTTTAGAAGTGCAAATGTTGAGTGTAGGACTGTGCACATTTAAATATTTTTGTTTATTGACATATAACCTTTGAAAAATTCATGCTGCTCTACATACCTGTGAGCAATGTATAAGACAGCCCATTTTCCCACACGGTTGCTGATTCTAGTTGTTACAAATCTTTTTAATTGTTTATACATTTGACGGTTAAAAAATGCCATCTCAATTTTTTAAATTTGTATTTCCAAAAATCTGAAGTTTATGATAAGAATGTTCACAGTGAGGTCACATAGAGGTGTTCACAATATCAGAGTGATCAGCAAGTCATCAGGTTTAGAGGTCAATTTTCTAAGAGAGACACACACTTGCTCACATTACTGCTTGAGTTTTGTGAGATGAAAAGTGGAAATGGGGCAGGTAGGTTACAAAGAGTGGAGAAGCAGAGGAAAGAGATGTTCTTGGGATAGCCCTGGGGAATATTTTCTTTCATGACCTTCCCAAGGATGGCCCTGCTGGCAACATTAGACAAATTTGCACCCTGGCCCACACTTTTGGCCTTGCCCTCTGATCCCAGATGGGTCAGCCATTCTAGACTTCATTTTTGGCAAGGAATTTGACAGCAATAGACCAGGGTCATGTTATGAGTTTCATGTCACACATCCAGATGTAATACTTTAAAGAAATCAGATTACTTCCTGTATTTCATATGCTTTCCCTACTGATTTACTAATGCTTCATATGCAGAATAAATCAAAGTTCATGTCCCCCGAATGAAAGAACTGCCTTTTCTACAGACCAAGAGTGAACTACTGACACTAATTAAGGTTCACAGCGCATGCTTTATCCTAAGCACACGTGGATTTGGTTCCATGAAGAAAGATGATTTGCCAGATTGCAGCTAACAGGTTAGATGAACTCAATCAAACTGTAATGGGAAATGCACACAACTTCACCAATATGTGTTAGCAGTACAGTATTGTGAGTTTCCAGATTCACAGATTCACATGGCTAACCAACAATAAGAGAAACAAAATGCACTGAGTACTTCTTATGGTCCAGGTACATTTCTAAAGGTTTTTAATAAATTACTTCCTCTAATCCTTACAACAACGTCATGCATTAGCTACAGTAATTACCTTCATCTCACAGACAAGGTGTAGAGAGGTGAAGTCACCCGTAGTTACAGAATTGGGAAGTGGAGGAAGTATGGTTCAAACACAGGTAGTCTGGGTTTGAAACCAAGCACTCATCATCTGTGATGTATTGACTGTTAACTGGTCCAAGCTCTCCAACTAGTAGGTAATACAAGTCATACTTAGTATGTCTAGTATTACTAGTAATATGTAATACTTTTAAAAAGTATTCTTTTATACTTTAAAAAAGTACTTCTTATGGTCAAGGTACATTTCTAAGAGATATGATCACTGCCCCACCCTCCCAAACACATACACTAAAGGTTTCATGAATTGCCTAATAATAAAAAGCAGTAAAGTTGATTAAGATGGTGATATGGGGGTGATATTGGGCCATTACTTAGTCTTGTTCATTAAATCCCTAGGCTAATTCTAAGGCTCAGTTTCAAGGGACAGGATTAAAATTTGAGTAACTTCCTACTGCAGAACAACCTTACTATATCTTTTCAGTGTTGAGTTAAGAAAGTAATGGCGGCCGGGCGCGGTGGCTCAAGCCTGTAATCCCAGCACTTTGGGAGGCCGAGACGGGCGGATCACGAGGTCAGGAGATCGAGACCATCCTGGCTAACATGGTGAAACCCCGTCTCTACTAAAAACACAAAAAACTAGCCGGGCGAGGTGGCGGGCGCCTGTAGTCCCCGCTACTCGGGAGGCTGAGGCAGGAGAATGGCGTGAACCCGGGAGGCGGAGCTTGCAGTGAGCTGAGATCCGGCCACTGCACTCCAGCCCGGGCGACAGAGCAAGACTCCGTCTCAAAAAAAAAAAAAAAAAAAAAAAAAAAAAAAAAAAAAAAAAAAAAAAGAAAGTAATGGCACCAGTTATTTTAACAGAGATGATTGTACATACATTTTCAACCAATTATTAGACAACTAAAAATACTCCATGGGGACATGATGGTATCACAGAGAAAGTACTTGCAGGAAACAACCATGGAGGTTAGCATCTGGGAGGAGGGGCCCTGCAGAACTGGGGTCCAGACCCTGAGGAGTGGGTGCCAGTTATGAAGGGCTGGTACTCCTTAGGAATTGTAAATCTGCTTTTGAGGAATAGAAAAAATTGCAAATAAGAACCCACTACTACTACTCATTGCCAGAGTGAAGGGTGATTGTTGCAATGAGATAGGCAGGCATATGGAGCAGTCAGAAAGATGCAACATTTTTCTCCCTCCTTCAGCCTTCCAGTCAACCTCAAGAGCCCCTATTTACACAGTATAACAAGCCCCAGAAGACAAAGCAGAAATGAAGTTTGCAGCATCACAAAGCCAACTATAGAAACATGAGTTTGAACCTGAGAAACAAAATCGCATTCCACCTCTTCAACTGCTTGGCATTCATTCAGATCCTTCTACACATTTGAACTTCCATACAACAAAAATGACTTTCTATTTCCACTTAACAAGATGCAACTTCTTCGTTATAAACAAATCTCTAAGTCTCTCCTTAAAATGAGGAGATACAAAGTATCAACGTTTGTATTCATCTCTGGATGTTAGCCACAGTTCCATCTGAATATTTTGTTGCCTAATAACTCAATTTTAAGTTAATAGCAACCATAAGTTTTATATAAAATATTAACAGTAAGGAGAAAAACATGAATAAATTATTTCATACACACAAATATATTCATTTCTTCTACGGTTTCTGCTTTTGTAATGGTCATGAGGTCATAGCTGATATTTATAACTTCTTTCTCTCACTAACCATTCCATGTTTCCTTTGACCTTGGTCAGTATTTCAGATAGTTGAGATCTTCTGTTTGTGAGGTGACCTAAATCTTTATTTCTGCAGTGGATGACTCGGTAGTTCTGCCTTTGTTTTTTGTTGTTGCTATAGTTTTTAATTCACTTTTACCATAGGATATGAAAGCACTAAGTATTATCACAGAGAATCACCTGAGTTCCTGCCTCTTTGTGTAACCATAATTTGAATCAGTCATCTCAGTCAGCTTTGCCTATAGATGGTGTCACAATGTGGTAATAATGGCCAAGTGGCAATCTCAACTTTCAATTCAGTGGAATTGCTGTGTCCCTTGGTGGTACTCTGTCTTCCTAGAGAACCAAGACCTCCAAATCAACAAAGCTTAATATTCTAAGAGCAAGAAGCAAAATTGTCATAAATTAGACAGTGTAACAGTGAAAGGAGGCACTTCTGCCATTGCCATTTGATTTCTTGACCCATGTATTCTGGCTACTAAACAAATAACTATCTACTGGTTTTTGATTCACACTTATTTTTGCATCCTGTATGTTGAGCTCCATCTTTTTGTTTCCCTACTGGCATTATAACTAAGTCTTTAGTGGGCCATTCTATAGTTTTATCAAGTGTTGGAATAGTAGAATCTATGAAATGCAGTAGCATCATAATTAATCAAATTAATCCAAATCAGATATATGGTTAGTTGTAATGAAATGCCTGCTAGGGTCAGTGCCTTGGAGGACAAGTGCATGATGTATGTTGATATGAATTGGAAAACATGCAATTCTTCTTTTTTGTTATTGTTATTGTTTTGCTTGTTTGTTTGTTTGTTTTTGTTTTTTTTTGTTTTTGTTTTTGTTTAGACTGTCTCCTTCTGTCACCAAGGCTGGAGTGCAGTGGCGTGCTCTCAGCTCACTGAAACCTCTGCCTCCCAGGTTCAGAAGATTCTCCTGCCTAAGCCTCCCGAGTAGCTGGTATTACAGGTGCTTGCCAGCATACTCAGCTAATTTTTGTATTTTTAGTAGAGACAGGGGTTCACCATGTTGGCCATTCTGGTCTCGAACTCCTGACCTCAGGTGATCCACCTGCTGCAGCCTCCCAAAGTACTGGGATTACAGGTGTGAGCCGCTGTGCCCGGCCCTGCAATTCTTTCAATAATGGCATTTGGACATTATTTCAAAGGCCACAAGTTCTGTGAGGTGGAATGCTTGTAACTGAGTGCATTGGGGTGCTTACAAAAAGAGAATGACTAACAGGTTTAAAAAAAAATTCATATCAATATACAGAGAATCAAAGAGCTTTTATAGTATCCCTATAGAATATCTTATAGCTAAAGGATCAGTCTCAAAAAATGAGCATAAATGTTACTTGTGTAGACTGCATAATTATAGTGTGAGTTAATTCCTAGCTTTTCAGCATCACTCAAGAAAAACAGAAGAGTGTGAATTAGGAAGAAGCAGGATCCTGAGACTAGGAGTGAATGAAACAGAGAATCCTCAACCCTTAAATTACATCAGCATCCTTTGTCAGTGGAAGCAGCCTGCCTTTCTGTATTGGAAGGTGCTTTTCTTTTCTACTTTGAGGTCCCTGTGGCAAACTTCTACTGGCAATTGCATTCAAGGGATACTTATTTATCTGAGGACACTTCAACTACCCTTAGTTGACACTTTCATAACTAGATTATATTTTAGCCTGAACCTAGAGGAAAAGTTCAAAATCTGACTAAGATTACAGTGGCTCATGCCTGCAATGGCAACACCTTGGGAGGCCGAGGTGGGTGGATCACCTGAGGTTAGGAGTTCAAGACCAGCCCGGTGAAACCCCATCTCTACTGAAAATATAAAAATTAGCTAAGTGTGGTAGCATGCACCTAGTCCTAGCTACTTGGAAGGCTGAGGCAGGAGAATCACTTGAACCTGGAAGGCAGAGGTTGCAGTGAGCCGAGATCGTGCCACTGCACTCCAGCCCAGGAAACAGAGCAAGACTCCATCTAAAAAAAAAAAAAAAAAAAATACTAAGAAAAAATCATTTATACTCTAAAATAATGGCCAGAGTTTTCCAATTTGTATCAACATAAATCTGGAAATATCTGTATAAATGGCATCAAAGAGAGTTAGAGAAAGGAGATAATACAGTGTCTCTGCTAAATATATTCATGAGTGTATTTAACATATTTTTCATTTATTATGTAACTTATGCAGCTGGAAGAGCTTAATAGTCTGTCAATAGCTGACTAAAACTTGGATTCAGTAGTGGCCTACACTTAATGAGCCTGAAATCCCAGAACTTTCCAGCAATTTAGTAAGGAAAGCGATCTAAAGGCTTAAGGGATAGACATTTTTGAGATTTATCAGTTTTCATACGCACTTTCTGAGAGAGTTCAGAGGCACCCCCTTCACTAAGGCTATAGCAATACTTTAGTGAGAGGAGCACGTTTTCTTGAAAGGCCCCGCAGGCTTTTCTGGTAGACCAGTTTCCCTGTAGACCAGCTGTGACTGTTGGAAATGCTACTATGAAACGGACTTGCTGATGTCAAAGGGGAAAATCTAATCTCAAGACAGCAGAAAGAAAGTGGCAGCACTCAATTTCCAGAGGCAAGTGGCATGTTTACTCTAATGAACAGCAGAGGTAGGGGTGTACTCAGAAGGCTTTGACCCGCAGAGGTCCTCAGCAATGATGGATGGATCACAATGCCCCTCGGAATTAAAGCTGAATAGCTTTCAAGGAAAATATCTAGGTCTGGTGGTCAGAATTCTGACTTGAATTCCCACAGGGAAGAACCTTGGCCTTCCAGTCCGTGTCCATTTGTTTGACAATTCACAGACCCATGGTGGTCCTTTGTGCCTCCCACAACATGGCCAGAAGCCATTTTTAAAACCCCATTTCCTGACATGGCCCTTCAGAGTCCCGTGTTCCGGTTATACTCATCCCACCTCCACTGAAGATGCTGCCGTGGTTTTACTTCTTTCTTCGATCTAGCAATCAAATCTTTTGAAAGAAATGCTTTCTTAAATTCTCCACGTGCTTTGTGACAGTAAAGAATCTGTTATGTTTTTGAAGCACTTTACTGATCACTTCAACTTAGAGAGATCTGTTTGTCCTCTGGGTTCGCACTTTAAGATCTTACACTTTTCATCATTCTCTCTCCAACTGGAGTTCAAGCTTTTTGGGGGCAGGACTGTGGCTAATACTACTTGGTGTTCCCCACAGCAGTTAGCAGGTGTCCTTCATCACAGTGTTCCATGTTCCTTGTGACTGTTTGGGGAAATCATTGTTTTAAAACTCACTGAGCCAGAGTTTAACAAAATTAGGGACAGTTTTCTGTTTCTTCTGTCTCTGCACTCAGCATAGTGCATGAATCTTGATCCTTGATCTCAGCATTTATCACATACCCTTTGTCTATTTTCCTCCAAACGGAGTGTGAACTTTTCAACAGTAAGATTTTGTTTTTCTGTGCTAGTGAAAGCAGAGTTTCTGGTTCAGAATTGCTTAATGAGTTAATCCGCACTCAATTCAAGTCAAGCTAAACTAGCAAATGTGCCAATCCATGTGACAGCAGTTTTATCTTTCAAATATGTTATTTTACATAAACGATTGGACAAATACTTTTGTCTCACTACCAAGCACACTATTTCACATTAAGCAATGTGAAAATTACAGCAAGCTAAAAAAACTACAAGATATTATCTATCTTCCTGCAACTAAGTTCAAACTTGATTATGCCTAGATAGTCATGATCACATTAGAAATTTTGAAATAGTTAATTTTACTAAGTGATGCAATATTAAACTGAGACAATGTCTTAAAATATTGTTATTAATATATTAAAATTACAAAAACATTCAGAGTCCTTTGGTTTTGAAGTGATATTAGCAAATAACAGCATGGACTCCACAGTCAGAATACCTAGGTTCAGACCTGTGCTCAGACACTTACTAACAGGAAAGCTTTGGCTAATTTATTTAATCTCTCTCTAAACATTAGTTTTCTCATCTATAAAATGGGACTACAGCTAGCATCTGTAGCCTGAGGTTGCTGCAGACATTGGTTGTGGTATTCTCTTTTTGTTACAGTTATATAAATGACAGGTTACATACATATAATTTACATAACTGTAGATATAAAACTTTATAACTGTAGTTATACAAATTATATAAAACTAAGTTGGGCTTATTTATATAACTGTAGCTATATAAATAACTTAATAATGGGTTAAATTAACCTAAGTAAATTTATATAAATTACTTATTTTAATCTTATCAATTATTAAATAAATAAGATTATCAAAGTCATTATTAAATCAATTACTTATTTTAATCTTATCATTAAAAACAGTAGTTACCATTTATTTAGTGATTGCTATGTCACAGAATCTATAATAACTTCCCATAACTCTGTATAGAGAGAGTTATATAAATAAACCCAACTTAAGTTTATATAAATTGACCTAAATTAACCTAAGTTATTTATATAACTGATAAAAAGATACATTGGGTCTTTTGAAGGGGTTTTTAAGGACTTCGGATTTGACTGTATAGCTAGTAGGGGGAGAGTGAAACTATTTGGGTCAAGAACAGTGGTATGGAAAGAGCCCTTTTACATAGCAACAATTTCAGGACCGGTGTGTAAGACTTAATGAAGACCAGCACAATAAACCAGGTGTAAGAAGATGACATTAATCAGTGATTCAAAACTGAAAGACCAAGAATTCAGAGAACGGGTTCACTATTTAGAAGACTGTTAGAAGAAATATGAAAAGAATGTGGATGCAACAACTGTGGGGACACCTTACAAAGGTGGCAATTTCTACCATACTGATGTCTCACTTTTTGGAGAATCCACCAGGTTTCAGTATTTGCAAAAAGTGCTTCTTGAGTACATAATGGATAGGGAGACTAAAACCATGGCAAAAGTTATAATCACTATATTGAAGTTCCCTGATGATCAGACTCAGAAAATTTTGGAAAGAGAAGATGCCCAGCTAATGTTTACTTCACCTCATAGTGGTATCTTCCGAGTCAACCATCAGCCAGTGCTTTGTTAGCATGTGTCATGGCTCCGATCTTCATCTTAAAGAAGAATGACATTGGATGACTGCTGCTGGGAAAACGGTCCACACTTGCTACTCTTTGAGAATGAAGTTATCATTCAGGGTCCTTCATGTAAGCCAAAAGACCAAGAAAAATCTGGCCCACAGATATACTGCAGACTCCTTTTAAAATAGATTTTATCAGTGGAGAAATGGGGATAGTTTTTTCCTGCAGTTTTCTGTTTAGAAGAATTGTATGTTGTTTAAAAGATATTTTGAATGCCTTAACCTTCTTTATAGGCTTACATAATATGCTTTTCTTCCATTCTTTTTCAAGAACTGCTTACCTTTCCTATTTATTTTAGGGTAATTTTTTTTTTTTTTTTGAGACTGAGTCTCACTCTGTTACCCAGACTGCAGTGCAGTGGCAAAATCTCGGCTCACTGCAACCTCCGCCTCCTGAGTTCGAGTGATTCTCCTGCCTCAGTCTCCTGAGTAGCTGGGACTACAGGTGTGTGCCACCATGCCCAGCTAATTTTTGTATTTTTAGTAGAGATGGGTTTTCACCATGTCGGTCAGGCTGGTCTCGAACTCCTGACCTCAGGTGATCTGCCTGCCTCAGCCTCCCAAATTGCTGGGATTACAGGTGTGAGCCACTGCACCCCGCCATGTTTTAGGGTGCTTTTTTAAAAAAAGACTTGTGCAATACATTTTGAGGTGAAATTTAGTGATATTTTTCTGATAAATTAGAGCATTTAATTGACTATTTTATTCAGGTTGATTTGTTGAATATTTGTTGAAGACCAGTTTTTTAAGCTAAGACATGTAATAAATCCAAAATGACAGTACCTCATTGTTTACTTAGCTTTTGTACTTATATTTTTTGGAGGAAAAAACACTATCATAAACTGTAAATACCCAATGCATAACTCTTATCTTATGCCAGGCCATGACTGTTGACAGTGTCATCACTGAGAAAGAGATAAATAAAGTTTATTTACTACAAAAAAAAATCCAGGTGCAGAGTGATGTGGGACATGGTACAGAAAGATAACTGTAGGAACCATATTCAGTGTGACTACAAGCTACAGTGCGACCATAATAATTGATGTGAAAGGGAAGAAGTTGAGGCCCAGTTGAGCTTTACCTTAAAGACTGGCCTCATAGGTGTGTAGTGCACAGAGGAGATGAACAAAATTCTAAATTCTCTTCTCCAAAGAGGTGTAAAAATATAGCAATACAGCTATGAAAATAAAATGCAAGGCATCTGATTAGCCTATGGATGGAAAGCAGCCTAATACAGGCTATTATCTTTCTTTATCTGGATTACTATAATAGTTTTATCACCAATCTCTTTTCTTATTTTTGTACCCCCTGCTGACCTGATTAATTTTCCAAATAGCACTTATAGTGATCTTTCTAAACATCACTGAGACCATACTACGTCTTTCATCAACATAGTTCTGTGACTCCTCACTGCCCTCACTATAATGTGAAAACTCACTGGGCCAGGTGCACTGGCTCACGCCTATAATCCCAGCGCTTTGGGAGGCTGAGGTGGGTGGATCACGAGGTCAGGAGATCGAGACAATGCTGGTTAACACGGTGAAATCCCGTCTCTACTACAAATACAAAAAATTAGCCGGGCGAGGTGGCGGGTGCCTGTAGTCCCAGCTTCTCCGGAGGCTGAGGCAGGAGAATGGCGGGAACCCGGGAGGCGGAGCTTGCAGTGAGCCGAGATCACGCCACTGCACTCCAGCCTGGGCAACAGAGCGAGATTCCGTCTCAAAAACAAAACAAAACAAAAATTAATTAAAAAAAAAACACCTCACTACCTTTTCCTGACTTCTCTTGTCTCTCTTCCTTGTACTTATTTCACCTGTACTGGCCTTGACAGTTTCCTTAACTCTTCCATGTTTTTTTGTGGATAAGCCAGACAGAGAACCTCCGTCAACTTCCTGTTTTTTGTCTCATGATTGCTTAGCTAAAATCAGAACTGTTGGTCATGATTGATTGCTAAGATTAGAACTGTTTATTCTAAACTAACTGTCTTAAAACTAGCCGTCCACAAAGAAAAACATGTCCTGTTCAAATAACTAACTTCGGCTTCCCCTGCCTACAAAACAACCTGGACTTTAAACCACCCTGTCTGCAAGTTCTCTCTCTCTCCTGATAAAAATCTAAGGCAAAACCACCTTGGTGAAACACTCTGATCTTTGAATCTGGGGGCACTCTAATTTAATAGCCTGGATAAAATCAACCTCTTAACTTATCTAGTTTTTGTTTTCAACAATTATACATTTACTGACGTGTTTTCTTATTCATACGTTCCTCTCACTATCTATTTGCTCCTTCTCTTTTCACATATACTAGACTCTAGGCTTTATGAGGGGAGGAACCATGCCTTTTTATTTACCAATGTAACACTAATGTTTCTTACAAGTCTGACTATAGGAGGCACCCCATAAGCATTTACTTTGAGAATAAATTAATAAATTAATGAATATAAAAACACCAGATGTCTCCAAGTAGTGACTAGACTTGCAATGATGCAGGAGTCGCTGAAAACAAAGTAAATTACCAGGAGTGCATGCCATAGTATCTAAAAAGGGTTACTAGAAAGATGGGCTAGAAGTACCAGTCAAATTGTCAGAACATCATCTCAGAGGCCTGTTCAGATGAGGACTTCAATCCCAATAGATGAGCTAGGTAGAGATCAAGCACTTTGACTCAAGTCTAGACTAATGGGTAGACCCCAGAAATGGTAAGAACAGGCCATTTAAAAAAAAAAAAACAAAAAACCGCGGTGCTAAAGTTCCTAATGGCATGCTAAATCTTCTACAGCAACAAAAGCAACTCTAACACACAGGCTTATGAGTGATTATATTTACCTACTGGCAGTCTTGGTCTAGTTTGAATCAGGGCATGAATGGTAATGATATTAGTCTTATAACTAAATATAAATGGGAAACATACACAGTTATAATGAAAAGGAAGAACAAAAAGAAAAAAAATATACAACCACTGGTATAATTCAAGAAATAAAAACAATATTTTTCAAAAAAAAAACAATATTTGGAAGGAAATTGGGGAAGGTTGAGAATCCAAGGAACCAGGAATTCTTATACACAATTTTTTGAAGCATACATTGTTTCAAATCTTTTGTTTTTTAACTTTTATATTTACTTCAGGGGCTGTCTGTACCAGGAGTCATAGTGTTCCTTCACTGAAACCCAACAATATAGTTTCTATGAATTTGTCCTGAAGATGTAGTGTATGTACATTTATTTCCAAATATCGTAATTACTGGATAAAATTTTGAAAACCATTCAATAATAGTTATGACTTATTTATAGATTATAGGGTTTTCTTTAAGGTTACGTTTGCTACTCTAACAATAAACCTTAAATTTTACTGGTTTAACAGAGTGGAAAGCATTTTTTTTTCCTTACATAGTATATAAACAGCAAGTGAGGCAGGAGTAAAGCAATCTACTCTATGCAATCATTCAGGGATCTAGCCAGATGAGAGCCCTGGCATTCATAACATGTGGTTTCCCAGGTATCTCTTGGCATTGATGTCAATTTGGCAGATAAGGAAATAAGAAAAAGTAGAAATTTGTGAAAGAAGTTCTTATGTACTTAAAATATAAATGGACTAAACATTTTTGTACATACTTTGTTAGTCAAAGTGCAATCACATGACATAATTTAGATTTTAAAAGGGCTGAAAAATGTGGTTGTTTCTGGGTCTGTATGCCATGCAAGAGTAGTGTCAATCTTTAATAAAGAGCTAGCTAACTCTGCCACAAATGGATAATTATGTAGCCATACTATCATGGTAACAAAGAACATTTAATGATGTGTCAAAAAGTTAGAATGATTCCAATTATATAGAAACAACAAACAAATAGAATTTTTAAGCCTATGCTTTATTTAGAAGTGCCAAAGATGTAGGGGTGGAAGTGGGATAAATTGCCCCAATATGTTAACAGGGGCTTTCTCTGGATAGTGAAATTACAGGCAATATATATATATTTTTCTCCTGTTGTTCTATGCTTTCTTCATTTTCTATAATTACCAATACTATTATAATCAGATTATGAAAAATTGTCAAACAAAGGAGAAGAGAGAGATTAGTTATGTTCTATGTATCTCATCAAAGGTAATTAGAAATATTAAAAATTTAGGTCTTGTTGTCCAGGCATGGTGGCTCACGCCTGTAATCCCAGCACTTTGGGAGGCTGAGACAGGCAGATCATCTGAGGTCAGGAGATCAAAACCAGCCTGGCCAACATGGCAAAACCTCATCTCTATGAAAACTACAAAAATTAGCCAGGCGTGGTGACGGGCACCTATAATTCCAGCTACTTGGGAGGCTGAGGCATGAGAATGGCTTGAATCTGGGACATGGAGGTTGCATGAGCCGAGATTGTGCCACTGCTATCCAACCTGGGCAATAGAGCCAGAATGCATCTAAGAAACAAACAACAAAAAAATGTAGGTTTTGTTTTCCAATAATATTTAATCCTATAGGGATAGACCTGATTAACAGATGTGAAACAGTTGGAGAATTGTATGAGACAAAGCTTAATCATATTAATTTAACTTAATACTTTGTAGCCACTTTTTGAGAATGCAATGACCTGTCAAAACTATGCTGGGACAAAGGGTGCAGCTTAGAGCATGCCACAGCAAACATTTCTATTGTGTGTTAAAGTGACTGTGGGTCAAGATTTTTAGCTTCTTTGCCATCATAAAAGTAAGGATTCCTTGAACTTCCCTCCAGAGCAACAAAGGCTATGTACAGATTTCTCAGTATATACACATTTGCCCGTTCTGGTACAATTTGATGCAGTTTCCATAGTTTGAAATCGTATCTCTAATTTCGAGTCAGCAAATCAAAAGAAAAATCTATTGCTATACTGTTTTTCAAATATCTCTCTGAAATTTTTCCCTTCTTAAACTATTTTGGGTCTTTTGTTTTATAGCAACCTGGGGAGCATGTTTGTGGAAGGGACTGATGTGAGTACTATAGGATAACTATATGAGTTTTATTGTGTGTAGTTGTTACATATTTGGGCAAATGGTTTGACTTGCATTATCTTGAAAATCAAATTTAAAATTGAATAGTGTTTGTAATGGTTCTGCTGCTGCTGTGCTTTCTTTTTCTGAAGTGAGTTTGACGTCTTATCAATTTTTTGAACAGCCCATCACAATTTTCATTTTATATTTTGTGATCATATTAGTTTTGTTCTTAGAGAAATTAAGGGAATAAAGGTATTTTTCGATAAAGACTTAAGGATGTGAAACTTAATCACCAAGAATATTAAGCAAATGCTCTTGTTATTAACATCTAGTCTCTAAGTGAATTGTCTTAGTAATGATCAGTTTATGTAGCTTTAAAGATACAAGGAAATGCAAAATCTGGGCTAAAAAAAAAACCCCTTTCTTATGGTAAGCTGTTTTACTTCCTTTCTTATATTTCTCTTTACATATAAAACACATTTTCAATGCTAGAAAATTTGCAATAGAAAAATAAGTTTCAGTGGTCTTAGTTGCTAAGATATTATGAGAAACAATAGAAAGACATCAGTTCAGTTTGTGATACTTTTAAACACTTTTTTTCTTTTCTTTTCTTTTCTTTTTTCTTTTTTTTTTTCTGAGACTGAGTTTCACTCTGTCATTTAGGCTGGAGTGCAGTGGCGCCATCTTGGCTCACTGCAACTTCTGCCTCCCAGGTTCAAGCGATTATCTCGCCTCTGCCTCCCAAGTAGCTGGGACTACAGGCATGTACCACCATGCAGGGCTAATTTTTGTATTTTTAGTAAAGACAGGGTTTCACCATGTTGGCCAGGCTGGTCTCGAACCCCTGACCTCAGCCTCCCAAAGTGCTGAGGTTACGGGTGTGTGCCACCTTGTCTGGCCTTTTATCCACTTTTAAACCTTTGTTTTAAATAACCCGGGTATAAAGCAAATACAGGAGTGACTTTAAAAATTTATTATCAAAATATTGGTAGCATATACATGAAAATCAGTATATATATGTTAAACAAAAATTTCAATTTTTTGTATCATTAGCATACCAATACAGAAGCATAAGTTTGTGAGATTAAAAAAAAGAAAAACACTTTTTTTTTTGAGAAAGCATTTACATTTATTGTTCTCAACTGCTAGACCCTTACCCTAGATCTCCAAATCTCAAAAGCATACATAACTATTTCCAAAGCAGTTCCAGCCTTGTGTGTGTGTGTGCATGCATGTGTGTAAAATATATGTAACATATTTATATATAATATAAAAACAGTAAATAATATTATGTTTCTGTGGCTCAGATCTAAAGAAACTCCATTTCCTTCAAATTCCTCCAGAGAGTTCTTAGAACTCCCAAGAGGTCAACCATCTTACCAATTCATGGCATACACTGCTTTCCCGTCTCTGGCTTTGGCTCACTGTGATGACCTCTCCCAAGTGACCAGTTATAGAGTTAATACCTCCAAAGTTGAAAATATTCTTGTTTTGCCTGTCCTAGTACCACCCTCACTGCTTCTGGTGCCACAAGCACACCTCCTTCAACACTGCTGATCAGTCATCCCTGCAGAAGATTCTGGACAAATTGTTTGTGAAACAGTTTATTTAAAAATGTTTTGTTATTCTTCACTGAATACTCTTGATCTCAGGCAAGAGTCTGAGGACTGGGCCAGAAGATAATTGAAGGGACCTACATGATGTGGTGTGAAAGAAGCCAGACACAAATGCATACTTTATAATTGAATGTACAGGGAATTCAAAAACAGGAAATGCGAATTTGTGGTTTTAGAAGTGAAGTGAATGGTTAACTATGAAAAAGAGAAAAAAAAATTAAAGATGGAGAGGAGAAACAAACTGAAGCTTACCAGGAGGTGACGACATTACTGCTCTCAATTTGTCGATTATCGTTGTCAATGATTACAACTCTGTAAGTATTCAGAGTTGTAATCCTAGAATTTTTCCATTTTCTTTTCAGGGTATTATAGTTCAAAAAAAGTATGAGAGCATAACTTCTTCAATTATGTAGTTCAACATTCTTTAAGGCTACATCTTTGCGTCACCTGGAATCATCTTGTCTCTACACAATGGGACATGGCATAACAGCTGAAAGTTTATCCCTGTCAACATCTGGGGATGTAGAACATATGCCACACTATCGTAAACTTCTTGGACTAGAGATTTTCTTATCCTAGGCCAGTACCAAAATATTAATACCTTCTTCATGTTCCATCTTCTAAACACAGGTTGACGATTCCAAGAATTGTTTATTCTTGACCAGAATTGTTTATTCTTAACCCCTTTCTCTTTCTAACATCTTCATGACAGAGACTACATGCTTTCTGGATGTTTAAAATTATTTTAGCATTTAATTATCCTTTTCTTCCTAATTTATAAGTATGAACAATGTATGTATTGCATTTGTCTCATGGAATGCTAATTCCATTCCCTTTAAATTATTATTTTTTTGGCTGGGCACAGTGCTCACACCAGTAATCCCAGCAATTTGGGAGGCCAAGGTGGGTGGATCACCTGAGGTCAGGAGTTAGACCAGCCTGACCAACATGGTGAAACCCCATCTCTACTAAAAAATACAAATAGTAGCTGGGCGTGCTGGCAGGTGCCTGTAACTCCAGCTACTCAGGAGCCTGAAGCAGGAGAATCGCTTGAACCCGGGAGGCAGAGGTTGCATGCAGTGAGTGGGATCATGTCATTGCACTCCAGCCAGGGTGACAGAGCAAGACTCCATCTCAAAAGATATTTTATATATATATGTGTGTGTGTGTGTGTGTGTATGTATATATTTCAATAAAGAAAAGAGGCTTAATTGGCTCATGGTTCCACAGGGTATACAGACACACTATGCTGGCATCTGCTTGGCTTCTGAAGAAGTCTCAGAAAACTTACAATCATGACAGAAAATACACGGGGAGCCAGAAATTCACATAGCCAGAGCAGGAGGAAGACAGAGGGAAAGTTGCTACCCACTTTTAAACAAGCAGATCTTATGAAAACTCTATCACAAGAATAGCACCAAGAAGATGGTGCTAAACCATTTATAAAGGACCACCTCCATGATCCAATCACCTCCTACAGGCCCAACCTTCAACATTGGGAATTACAATTCAACATGAGATTTTGAGGAAGAATAGAGATCAAAACCATATCATTCTGCCCCAACCCCTCCCAAATCTCATGCCCTTCTCATTTTTCACAATACAATCATTCCTTCCCAACAGTCTCCTAAAGTCTTAACTCATTCCATCATTAACTCAAAAGTCCAAAGTCTCATCTGAGACAAGGCAAGTGCCTCCCACCTATAAACCTACGAAAAAAATTTTTTAAAAAAGTTAGTTACTTCCAAGATACAATGGGAGTATAGGCATTGGATAAATACTACTAATCCAAAATAAAGCAATTGGCCGAAAGAAAGGAACTGAACTGCAGGCCCCATGCAAGTCTAAAACCCAGCAGGGCAGTCATTAAATATGAAAGCTCCAGAATAATCTCCTTTCACTCCATGTCCCACATACAGGGCACACTGATGCAATGGGTGGGCTCTCAAAGCCTTCAGCAGCTCCAGTCCTGTGGCTATACAGGGTTCAGTTCCTGTGTCTCCTCTCATGGGCTGGCACTGAGTACCTATAGCTTTTCCAGCCACAAGGTGCAAGCTGCCAGTGAATCCACCTCATTCTGTGGTCTGAAGGATGATGGCCCTTTTCTCACAACTCCACTAGGCAGTGTCCCAGTGGGAACTGTGTGTGGAGACTCCAGCTCAACATTTCCCCTTTGCACTGCCCTAGTACAGGTTTTCCATGAGGGCTCCACCCCTGCAGCTGGCTTCTGCCAGGACATATAGTCTTTTCCATACATCCTCTCAAATCTAGACAGAGGTTCCCAAGCTTCAACTCTTGCACTCTGTGCACCTGTAGGATAAACACCACATGGAAGATGCCAAGGCTTATGTCTTGAACACTCTGAAGCAGTGGATGAAATTGTAACTAGCCTTTTAGCCATGGCTGTAGTTGGGGTGGCCAGGATGTAGGGAGCAGTGTTCAGAGGTTGTGCAGAGCAGTAAGGACCTGGATCTGGCCCATGAAATCATTCTTTCTCCTAGGCCTTCAAGCCTGTGATGAGAGGATCTTCTTGAATGTTTCTGAAATGGCTTTGAGGCCTTTTCTGCATTGTGTTGGCTATTAGCACTTGGCTCCTCTTTACTTATACAAATTTCTGCAATCTGCTTAAATTCTTCCCCTGAAAATGGGCATTTTTTTTCTACCACATGCCTGGGCTGAAAATTTTCCAAACTTTTATACTTTGCTTACCCTTTAAATGTAAGTTTCAGTTTTATGGGTTTTTTTGCTCATGCATATGAACATAACCTTTTAGAAGCAGGTGTGCCAAGTCTTGAATACTTTCCTGCTTAGAAATTTCTTCTGCCAGATACTATAAATAATCATTCTCAAATTCAAAGTTCCACAGATTACCTAGGGCAAGGGCAAACTGCAGCCAGGTTATTCACTAGGGCACAACAAAAGTTACCTTTGCTCCAGTTCCCAATAAGTTCTTCATTTCCATTTAAGACATCCTCAACCTGGACTTCATTGTCCAGACCACTATCAGTATTTTGGTCACAACCACTCCACAAGTCATTAGGAAGTTCCAAACCTTCCCTAATCTTCCTGTCTTCTTCTGAGCCCTCTGAATCATTCCACTGTCTGTCTGTTATCCAGGTCCAAAGTCATTTCCACATTTGCAAGTACCTTTATAACAAAGCTCCATTCCTCAGTAGCAATTTTCTGTATTAGTCTGTTCTTATATCACTCTGAAGAAATACCTGAAACTGGGTGATTTATAAAGAAAGGAGGTTTAATTGACTCATGGTTTTGCAGGCTGTACAGGAAGTGTGATGCATCTGTTCAGCTTCTGAGAAGGCCTCAGGAAACTTACAATTGTGGTGAAAGTTGAAGGGGAAGCCAGCACTTCATATGGCCAGAACAGGAGCGAGAGAGTTAAATTGTTTTTGATTAAAAGTGGTCAATGGAAAAATATTCTTTTTTGTTAGAGGAATGATTGTCCTTCCCTTGCAAGAATATAGAATATTTAGAGGACTTTGATATTTTTAGCGTGAAAAAATGTAAGATAAATTAAATTCATTATTTTTTTATGTATGCTCTAAAATTATTTTTTTCACAATATCTTGGTTGTCAAATAATAAGATTCATATAAAAAGCCTCACAAAAAAATTTCAATAGGAAACAAAATTATTAAAAGTTTTATTAGCACTTTAATGGAGCTAGAGTTTCAATCTTTATGTATGGATTTTTTTTTTAATGTTACTGGAGTTTTATTAAAATCTAATTTTTTTAAAAAAAGACATGCTTATCTTAAATTGACCAAATCTCTATATCTTAGTTAAGTTTTCTTGTATGTTTTTCTTTTATGTAAGTATCAGAAGTACAGAAAATATAGGGGAAACATACCAAGCTTTTATGGCATAGACTCAGAACTGGAATATTGTCACTTCTGCCTTCATGCCACTGACCAAAGCAGATTTTTAAAAAAGCTGAGGCCAAAGTCAAGAGATCAGGACAGCATAGTCACCCACAGTGAGGCATGACAGAGTATAGTCGCCCAGGGACATAAATAAGTGAAGCTACAGTTTAAACTATCACAAATATCATGAATTTATGTGAGGTTAGTTAGTATATAACCAATCATAGGGTTAAATCTTTTAAAAATGCATTTATTTACTCATTAATATAGTAAATAAACACACAAGTACTCTTGAAATCATATGCTCTGTAAAGTTAGTGTATGACTGACCTTGCTTTTAAAAACATCACAGTCATTATTTCATTTAGTTATGCATTCTATGAAAATTATTTTTAAACCCCTATCATATGCCATGTTATTTGGCAAATGTTCTCCAAAATTTAATTGTCTTATATACAACAATTCTCTATAGTGGATAAGCTAATTCACTGACACAGATATTTGATTTACAAACACATGATTGCTTTTAGAGATTTCACCAGGATTCTACATTAAGTAAAAATAAATATTTTTATAGATGATTTATGAGATTGTCTATCAATGTTGTAGATGAGACTGGTAAGACTTCATCTTAAATATATTAAAAAGGAGAGAATACTTTCAAACTAATTATATGAGGCCAGCAGTGCCCTGATACTAAAGCCAGAGAAGGACATTACAAGAAAAGAAAATTACTGGCCAATGTTTCTGATGAGCATATTATAAAAATCTCCAATAAAATACTATCAAACTGAATTCAACAGCACATTAAAGTGATCATTCACCATGATCAAGTGAAGTATATCCCAGAGATGCAAGGATGATTCAACACATACAATTCATATACTTGATACAACACATTAGCAAAATAAAAGACAAAAACTGTATGGGCATCTCAATATATGCAATAAAGTCATTTGGAAAATTTAACATTCATTCTTGATACAACTTCTCAACAAAACAGATACAGAAGAAATGTACCTCAACATGATAAAGACCATAAATGACAAGTTCACAATTAACATTACACTCAATGGTGAAAAGTTGAAAGCTTTTCATCTAAGATGAGAAATAAGAAAAGGATGCCCACTCTAATCACTAGTCTTCAACATAGTACTGTAAGTTCCAGCTAGCTAAATTGGGCAAGAAAAATACAAGACACTCAAACAGAAAAGAAAGAAGTCAAATTGTCTCTCTTTGCTGATCACATGATTTTATATAGAGAAAGCCATAGGGACTCACCAAAAATCCTGCCAAAACTGGTAAACAAATTCAGTAAAGAGGCAGGTTACAAAATCAACATACAAAAATTAGTAGAATTTCTATACACTAACAACAAACTATCTACAAAATAAATTAAAGAAACAATCTCATTTTAAAATAGCACCAAAAACATTACTTAGGAGTAAATGTAACCAAGGAGATGAAAGACCTGTAGACTGAAAACTGCAAAACATTGATGAAAAAACAATTAAAGACACAAATAAGTAGAAAGATATTTTGTGGTCAAGGATTAGAATAATTAATATTGTTAAAATGTACAAAACCCAAAGCAATGTGCAGATTGAATGTAACCCCTATCAAAATTCCAGTGTCATTTTTCACAGAAATAGAAAAGAAAATGCTAAAATTTGTATGAAACCAAAACAGACCTCAAGTAGCTAAAGCAATCTTGAGCAAAAAGAACAGAGCTGGAAGCATCATACCACCTTATCCAAAAATATATGTTAAAGTCATTGTAATCAAAATAGCATGGCACTGGCATAAAAACAGAAATATTGACAAATGGAACTGAATAGAAACCCAGAAATAAATCTAGATATTTTCAACAAATTGATTTTTGACAAAGGTGCTGGCAACACACAATGGGAAAAGGACTGTCTCTTCAATATATGGTATCAGGACAAATGAATATTCAAATTCAGAAGAATGAAATTGGACTCTTATCTCACATTATATGTGAAAATAAACCCCCCAAAATTTAAAGATTTAAACATAAAACCTGCAGCTATAAAGCTGCTAAAAGAAAACATAGCGGAAGCACTACATGACATTGGTCTGGGCAATAATTTATTGGAAAGGCCTCCAGAAGCACGACAACAATGGCAAAAATACATAAATGGAATTATAGCAAATTAAAAAGCTTATGCATGGCAAAGGAAGCAACACAGTGAAGAAACAACCCACAGACTGAGAGAGAGAATATTTGCAAATCATACAACTCGTATAAAGGTAATGTCCAAAAAGGTACAAGGAAATCAAATAACTCAATAGCAGGAAAATAGCTGACTAGAAAATTGGCAAAGGACCCAAAGAGACATTTCTTAAAAGAAGACATATAATAAAATGGCCAAAGAATATATATTTTTAAATGTTCTACATTGTTAATCATCAGAGAAATACAAATTAAAACCATAATTACATATCACCTCACACATACTAGAAGGGCTATATTCTAAAAGAAAACTATAAAGCATTGGTGAAGATGTGGAAAAAAGGAAACCTTGGTGCATTGTTGGTAAAAGTGTAAATTATACAGCCATTTTGCAAAATAGAGTGAAGTTTTTTCAAAAAACTGAAAGTAAAATTTTCTATATAATCCAGAAATCTCATTTCTGATTATATATTCAAAGGAAGTGAAATATGTTTGTTAAAGAGATGTTTGCACTCCTATGTTCATTGTGCCTTTATTGACGATGGCCAAGATATGGAAACAACCTAATTATTCATCAAGAAATGGATATATAGGCTGGGCACGGAGGCTCATGCCTGTAATCCCAGCACTTTGGGAGGCCGAGATGGGTGGATCACCTGAGGTCGGGAGTTCGAGACCAGCCTCTCTTTACCAAAAATATAAAATTAGACAGGCCTGATGGTGCATGCCTGTAATCCCAGCTACTCGGGAGGCTGAGGTGGGAGAATCGCTTGAACCCAGGAGGCAGAGGTTGCAGTGAGCCAAAATCACGCCACTGAACTCCAGCCTGGGCAATACAAGTGAAACTCTATCTCAAAAAACAAATAAATGGATATAGAAAGAAAATGTGTGTACCACACAATGAAACCATAAAAAGGCAGAAAATGCTGTCATTTGCAACAACATGGATGAACCTGGAGGACGTTATGCTAAGTTAAATAAGCCAGGTACAGAAAGACAAGCATATTCGTCCATTTTCATACTGCTATGAGGAAATACCTGAGACTGGGTAATTTATAAAGAAAAATAGTTCTAATGGATTCACAGTTCCGCATGAGACCTCACAATCATAGTGAAAGGCAAAGGAGGAGCAAAGGCACCCTTTCCATGGTGGCAGGCAAGAAGAGCATGTGCAAGGGAACTGCCCTTTATAAAACCCATCAGTTCTCATGAGATTTATTCACTATCACAAAAACAGCATGGGAAAAACCCATCCCCATGATTCAATTACTTCCCAGGTTACCTCCCACAACATGCAGGGATTATGGGAGCTACAATTCAAAATGAGATTTGGGTGGGGACACAGCTAAACCATATCAACAAGTACTATAAAATCTCATATGTGGAATCTAAAAAGTCAATCTCATAGAAAGAGAGAATAGAAAGGATTTTACCAGTGGCTGAGGGTTTTGGGGATGCATGGGGGAAAAAGGAGATATTGATCAGCTTCAGTTAGACAGGAGAAATGTTTTAGTATCTATTGCACTCTATGGTGACCACAGTTAATTATAATTTAGTGTGTGTTTCAAAATTGCTGACAGAATTGATTTTTTGTATTCTACAACATCCAAAAAAAAAAAGATAACTAGATGAAGTGATAGATATGTTAATTAGCTTAATGTACTATTTCACACAGAGATCAAAACATGACATTGTACCTCATAATATATATGCAAATATTATTTATCAATTAGAAATATATAAGTAAATATTGTTAAAATATTTTATAATTTTTGACCAATATTTTTTAAGGTATTGTCCTTTGCCAAATGTTTAAACTATTGGCCCATTGATCAAATTCAGGCAAAAATGAGTCTTCTTTGGCCAGCAAAATAGTTAAATATTCTCACATTGGAATGTCCTTAGGAGTGACATGTACCCACTGGTTAATCTATTGCTAGGACTCAGTCTTTCTGTATATTTGATTGGGTTTCATTCTGCAAAAGGACATTCGATTTTGCGTATTGTGCTTTCTGGTTTACAATACCAAAGCACAGGTTCTCACTCTTCCGTGTATTTGAACTGTTCCAAAACTAGCAAAAAATATTTGGATCCTTTTTATAGTTAACCCTAAGAAATTATATGAGACAACCAATCATTCATGCACCTTAACTGGAAATGTGTAATATCTGCACTCCACACATGGTATATAAATTAAGTAAGCCACCAAGGCATTAGCCTAAGGGTTGAAAATACAAAGAAGGTGGAGCTATTGCCTTCAGTGAGCTCAATTTCTAGTAGACATTCAACAGATTCTTTTTCTGTTGGAGAAGGATAAGGCTTCCATGTGGATGTGATGACATCTCATCTGAGTCTTGATGACAAATAATCTTCTAGGTGAACAATGGGAAATAGGTACAGGGAAGTACTTGTGACAGCAGCCACACAAAATGGCCTCTTTTGTGAAAGGTGGGTAAATTTAAGCTCCTAAGACCAGACAATGAAGAGCCTTCTCTGCAGCATAAAAGTGTGCTTCTCCAGCCTGCCACTCACCCACTAGTCATCTATATATGGAAAGTTCCTTCTCTCTCCAAAGGTTACCGATAATTGCCTTCCCTATAGCCATTCTACTCTTCTTTCATTTGGGAAAAGGTAATGTGTATGAATACAATCATGATTTTTCTAGACGCTATCCTACAGCAAGGGTTGGCCATGAGATTCCATTCTGGAAGGTGAAATATAAATGAAAATAGTGGTTAGAGCCTTTGGGAAAGCTATTGCATTCCAGAAAAAGATGAGAAATCAGCTGGCATATACCTCATTTCTCCTTACTGTTTTCTTTTAGCCTTCCTCCTGCCTGGAACATGATAATGAGACTTACAGTCGTGGCTGCCATTCTGCAAGTGATAATCTACAGGTCACATTTGGCAGACTTCCAAATCCACATGCCGAGGGTAAGAGTGTGCTTCTCCAGCCTGCCACCCACCCACTAGTCATCTGTATATGAATGTGACTTGCCCAGGGGAGGTTTTATGATTCCTGGCTCACATACTATTCCTGAGTAAAAATCATAACATGAATTCCTCAACTATTATCATGAGTTCCTCAAACTTGACATACTGATTAAGACATAACTTACTGACATTGAAAAGGAGATTGACAGGCTGAGCACAGTGGCTCACGCCTGTAATCCCAGTACTTTGGGAGGCCAAGGCAGGCAGATCACAAGGTCAGGAGTTTGAGACCAGCCTGACCAACATGGTGGAACCCCATCTCTACTAAAAATACAAAAATTAGCTGGGCGTGGCGGTGCGCACTTCTAGTCCCAGCTACTTGGGAGGCTGAGGCAGAATTGCTTGCACCTGGCAGGTGGAGGTTGCAGTGAGCTGAGATCATGCCACTGCACTCCACCTGGGTGACAGAGTGTGACTCCATCTCAAAAACAAAATACAAAAAAAAAAAGAAAGAAAGAAAGAAAAGAAAAGAAAAAAGGAGATTGACTTATTTCTGAATCATGAAGTTTTTCTGATTCATGAAGTTTTACTGATTGTTTTGCATGTAAAACATTTTAGCCTCTTTGTTGTAATCTGTAGCCTCAGATTGTAACCTCTGTATCATACTCTCCAATGAAAGGGACAACTCTAGCATGAGGAATCCACTTCCTTTTCTCTAAACTTTTCCATAAAAGCCTTCCAACTTGTAACAGACTCTGGAACACACTCAATTTTGTTGGTGTGTTGTGGCAGGAAGTCAGGGACCCCAAATGGAGGGACCGGCTAAAGTTGCGGCAGAAGAACATAAATTGTGAAGATTTCATGGACATTTATTAGTTCCCCAAATTGATACTTTTATAATTTCTTACACCTGTCTTTACTGTAATCTCTGAACATAAATTGTGAAGATTTCATGGACACTTATCATTTCCTCAATCAATACCCTTGTGTTTTCCTATGCCTGTCTTTACTTTAATCTCTTAATCCTGTCATCTTCTTAAACTGAGGAGGATGAATGTCACCTCAGGACCCTGTGATTGTATCAACTGCACAAATTGTTTGTAGAGCATGTGTGTTTGAACAATACGAAATCTGGGCATCTTTAAAAAAGAACAGGATAACAGGGATGTTCAGGGAACAAGAGAGGTAACTTTGAACTGGCCAACAGTGAGCCGGAGGGAACAGAACTCTATTCCTCCTCTTTCATAAGCAAATAGGAGAAATACCACTGAATTCTTTTTGTCAGCAAGGAACATCCCGGAGAAAGAGAATACGCCCTGAAGGCAGGCCTATAAACAGCCCCTTGGGAAGCGTGTGCTGTCTTTTATGGTCGAAGTCTAAGGGATGAAATAAGCCCCAGTCTCCTGTAGCCCTCCCAGGCTTATTAGAACGAGGAAAATTCCCACCTGATAAATTTTGGTCAGACAGGTTATCTGCTCTTAAACCCTGTTTCCTGATAAGATGTTATCAACGATAATGCCTGTGGAAACTTCATTAGCAATTTTAATTTTGCCTCATCCGGTGGTCCTGTGATCTCGTCCTCCCTCCATTTGCTTTGTGATATTTTATTACCTTGTGAAGTATCTGATCTCTGTGACCCACACCCTATTCGCACACTCCCTCCCCTTTTGAAAATCGCTAATAAAAACTTGCTGGTTTTACGGCTGGGGGAACATCAGGGATCCTGCCAACACGTGATGTCTCCCCCGGACACCCAGCTTTAAATTTCTCTCTCTTGTGCTCTTTCCCTTTATTTCTCAATGGCAGCCGAGACACTTAGGAAATAGAAAAGAACCCACGTTAAACATTGGGAGCGGGTTCTCCCGTTAGTGTGTTTTCCAGGGTCGAGTCTCACATTTGGCTTCCAATAAACCTTTCTCAAACTATTTCTGCCTCAACAGCCTTAATTTTGGTTGATGCAAGCATAAAGCTGAAAGCTCCTACTAAGGCCAGTGTGGCAGCAAAATACAGTAGAAGATGTTTAGGTCCTGTCATGGAACCAGGGAACCAGAAAATCAGCCCTGGACCACCTCTTTCTGGACTTTTTTCTTTGCGAGGAATAAAACAAACCTGCTGCTTGTTTAGGGCGTAGTTTTCCAGGTTTTCTGTTTCTTGAAACCAGATGTCGTCAAGGTTGATAAATCTTCTAGCCATATAACAAATACTGAGAATACTAATGTGCTTGGAGTCAAAATCATTTCTATTTACAGAAGATGCGAACATAACAAGGATATGATCTGTGTTTCTTTTTAAAGTATGTCCAATGATAACAAACTTTTGCTTTTAAAATAAATACTTATTTATGTTGACGAGTTAGTTATCCAAATACATGAAGACATCCACTAATCTTTTCTGGAAGGTTCATTCATATTCATCTATACACCTCCTATCACAGTTAATTTAATATTCCTTATAATAATGCTTCACTGTATGAAAATATCTCACCATATCAAGATGTTCTGGCCCATCATGAGTGTGTAATGACCTTGCTTAGAAGCATAACCCTAGTATAAATACAATCCTTGCCTAAATAACAACTTCAATAGTAACAACCTTGCACAAGGTATGTGTATCCAGAAGTTTCCTTCTATGTGTGTACAAAAACAAGGATTCAATTACATATATTGATACCAGTTGGATATAGGAGGGAAAAAAGGGTGAAAACAGACTCCCATGAAGAGGGGTGAGTTAGCAAGACTAGACAGACATTCCAAAGGAGTAATGCCTTAGAACATACTCACTTTCAGCAATGCTATTTTTTTTTGTCTCAAGTAAAGTATAAAAGAAGATGTTTTGGGGTTGGGTGCAGTGGCTCACACCTGTAATCCCACACTTTGGGGGGCCGAGGTGGGCGGGTCACCTGAGATCAGGAGTTCGAGACCAGCCTGGCCAACATGGAGAAACCCTGTCTCTACTAAAAGTACAAAAATTAGCCAGGCACGGTGGCGGGTGCCTGGAATCCCAGCTACTCAGGAGGCTGAGGCAGGAGAATTGCTTAAACCCAGAAGGCAGAGGTTGCAGTGAGCCGAGATCATACCACTGCACTCCAGCCTGGATGACAAGAGTGAGACTCTGTCAAAAAAAAAAAAAAGAAAAAAAAGAAGATGTTTTGAGCTGGTTCTGCCTGTACATTAACTGTGATGGTTAATATTGAGTGTCAACTTGATTGGACTGAAGTACGCAAAGTATTGTTCCTGTGTGTGTCTGTGAGGGTGTTGCCAAAGGAGATTAACATTTTTGTCATTGGACTGGGAAAGGAAGACCCACCCTCAATCTGTGTGGGCACAATCTAATCAGCTGCTAGTATGGCCAGAATAAAAGCAGGCAGAAGAACGTGAAAACACTAGAATGGCCTAGCCTCCAAGCCTACATCTTTCTCCCATGCTGGAAAGGCAGACCCATCCTCAATCTGTGTGGGCACAATCTAATCAGCTGCTAGTATGGCCAGAATAAAAGCAGGCAGAAGAACGTGAAAACACTAGAATGGCTTAGCCTCCAAGCCTACATCTTTCTCCCATGCTGGATGCTTCCAGCCCTCAAATGTCGGACTCCATGGTCTTCAGCTTTGAGACTCAGACAGGCTTCCTTGCCCCTCATCTTGCAGATGGGCTATTGCGGGACCTTACCCTGTGACCATGTGAATTAATACTACTTAATAAACTCCCCTTTATCTATACATCTATCCTATTCATTCTGTCCCTCTAGAGAACCCTGACCAATACATGAACTTTTGGCATGGAGTGCAAAAAATGACAGACATTTCTTTCCAGGTAAGTCTATTTCTGTTTTTCCCAAGAACCAGCACAACGTCTACTCAGTTACTTCCTGGGTAAATAGTTGGAAATTTTGTTCCTCAGTTGAAAGAAACACTTTTTGCTTTCTCTAAATACATGAGAAGAACCCAGACCTCCCAGGCATGTGTTTCTTCTACATAATCACAGCTGGGCCTTGGTGATGGTTTGACTGAATCATGCACCTTGGATCTCCCCAGCAGGGAAAACTAATGCTGGCATGAACACCTGTGCATCTTTACAAGGCTGAAACACTCTCATTTACTCTACTGGGGGTGAACATTTTCAGACAAAATAAGAGACAACTGTGATCTGATAAAAAATATATATATATATATCAGTGTTCCAAATAGGGATGAAGTTAGCTAACCTTTTATTTTTCTTTCTATAATGAGCTACTTTCTCTTTTACAGACAGTTTTTTGTTGAATCTATGGCAACCTAAGTTTGCAAACCTCACTGTAAAATCCCATATGTTCCTGATTTCCTTGAAGATCAGGCTGTGTTCAAGTCCCCCACCACTGAGCTGTGAAAGTTTAAAAATGTCTTAGCTTATAAAATGTACTGATCTACCAAGGAGTGTTTCTTTCCTTTATAACTTATGAGAAGCTTTTTATTGGACTAGTGAGAAATAGAAAAACTCAAGGCGTTGGAAATAAAAACATTTCAGAGATCATTAAAGTGACTTCTAAAATAAGTTTTGAATAATTTTGACGAATTTGAATGCTGCAAATGTTTTAACTCAGAGACTAGTTAGAACAAAACATTTCAAATAACATAAGGCCAGGCACAGTGGTTCACACCTGTAATCCCAGCACTTTAGGAGGCTGAGGCAGGCTGATCACTTGAGACCAGGAGTTCAAGACTAGCCTGGACAACATGGTGAAACCCTGTTTTTACTAAAAGTACAAAAATTGGCCAGGCATGTTGGCATGTGCCTGTAGTTCCATAGTCCCAGCTATTCTGGGGGCTGAGGTGGCAGGATCCCTTGAACCCAGGAGGCAGAGGTTGCAGTGAGCTGAGATCGCACCACTGCATTCTAGATGTCTAGGTGACAGAGTGAGACTCTGTCTCAAAAAAAAAAAAAAAAAAAGAAAAAAGAAAAAAAAAATTCCAAATAATGTAAATGCAAATAAATGTCATCTAGAGTTTTTTGTTTTTGTTTTTTTTTTTTTTTTACAAAAGATTCCTTTAGTCCATTTTATTTCATTGATTGATTTTCTGTATACCACAGTGAAAATATTTCAACTTATTTTTATTTTGCTGATTTTCTTATTAGTACTATTACTTTCTCAATTACATTGCTAATTAAAATTTAATTTATTAATCAGCTTTTTGACCAAAATCAGTTGTTTCAATTCATCAATCCTGATGTATTCTTTTGTCATCATTAGTTCTATTTTCAATTTTCCTTGGTCAGGTAATAGTGTTTTTCTCTAGCAAATATTTTCTTAGCAATGTTTTCTTGGTGTTTCTTTGAGCAAATGTGAGAAATTTTGTGAGAAAGAGAAAAAGGGAGATAGATATGGGGAAAGACTGGCACAGTAAGAGAAAGAATTGTGGCAAAGAGAGAAAAGGGTAAGAATATAACAACAAATAGGTGTCAGAGAGACATCCACAAAGAGCCAGAAGGTGGAATATTGGCACTATCACATTTGGTGACGTGACTCAAATTCTTCTCTTGACTTAATCCAGCTCTAGCCATAAACATAGTGAGACTTGACCTATCTTCTCCTCTGAAGTGAATGTCTTTACTCCCAATACTGAGCATGGTCTAACCCTAGCTGTCTTTGCAGGTTTCAGGCCTGCAGACAGGCAGGTTGCCCCCTTCAGCTCTGCATTTATGCATCACCAAGATTCATCTTGTGTTTGGGTGTGACTGTGTTTTTATCACTATTTTTTTCCATTTTGACTGTCATTGTTTTTATTTGGTGGAGAGAAATATGGAACAATGACAGTGAACCTTCCAGCCATCCCGAGTATAAGTGAACATCATCGCATTTCAATGAATGAAGCAGCACAGATACAATGTGTGTCAGGCACTTCACTATCTCTGTCTTAGTCACCTGAATGTACTTCATTATATCCATGGAGGTTAGAATTGTTTAATACTCTTTAATCACCACTTTTTTGTGTATCTTGAACTCTGTTTCTTTGAACTGAATTTCAAAGTTCAGAGTTTTGAAAAGAAACTCTGTTTCTTTGAACTAGAATTGTTTAATACTCTTTAATCACCACTTTTTTGTGTATCTTGAACTCTGTTTCTTTTGTGTATCTTGAACTCTGTTTCTTCTCTACATGATTAGTATACATGTATACTTCTTCTCTTTCAATATTTTGAATTAAATTCATGCTCTTTCTATAAGCCTTGAGTATCAATAATAGCTATACAGCAGATAAATGGCTCTCTTAAGAAAAACTATTTCAGTCAATCTACAATTCAGTAGCATTGACTAAGTACCTGCAAAGTATTAGGCCCTCCAGTTGTTTATGAAGAGTTGAGAACCTTACAAATTATTTGGCACTTTAAATCACTTACAAATGCACCCTTTATTTGCCTGACAATGCTATTTATTGTCTCATAGAGGGATGATTTATACTGGCTTTCATTTTTACATTATTCACAAACTCTAGTTTGAGTGCCAATGTTACCCATCAGTGGCTAGAAATTGTAAATAGTACCCTTAGAGAAATATTCCTTTAATTAGAGTGATAGACTCTGGAAACGCTCCCATGTGTTGGCTTATAACCCTAGGATGTCCTTAAATGTTATCTTGTCACTAATTATCCAAAACCAAGCCATTATAGCCTATGCAAATCACCAAAAGATGGATGAGCTGGACCCTGAATGAACAGTGAAGTCAGCTACAGGTTGAGAGGCTGACCAATAAAACATGTGACTCCCAGGACATTAGGAAAAGAAAGACACTGTGATCCATGGCAAATCTTCTAAAGGGTTTATTGCACATGATACAGTTCTGAAGCTTAAGCCCTTTTGTCTGGTCAGCATAGTTGAGTAGAGAGAGCCAGAAGTTAGAATCAAACACGCAGGCTTGTATTTTGGTAGTAACTTTCATTCCTCAAATTCAACAATTATCTATTGTGTACCCACTGTGGGCTTTGCACAATGTGAGGCACTAGGGAGATAATTAAAACTTAGATTCTGCTATCATGAAGCTTAATTAAATAATAATAATCATTCTTAAGTTACAATTGTAATGAATGCTACACAGAAGTAGAGCATGTGGTAAATGCCTGTCATGAGAAAACCAATCAAGGTTAGGGGTAGAAGGTGAGAGAGGTTTAGGAAAGTTTACCAAAGGAAATAAAAATGGAAACTGACATATTAAAGACTCAGTTAAAGACAAGTTAAGTTAGGACAAAGTGAAAGGAATGTAGAGAGGTCTAGGCAGAAGAGCAGCATGTGGGATAGCTTTGTCAGGTGTGGTTGGCACACCCAGAACACACAAGGTCTGTGTGCCAGCTAAACTGATTATTTCTCACATAAAATGCCATGATAGTGACACTTTTCTAAGATCAACAGACTGGCATAAAATATAGCTAATAATTGAGTACTGTGCAGTTCAATACCACAGAGAGTAAACTTCAAATGTCTTATCACAAAAAGTGTTAAATATTTGAAGTGACGGGTATCTTCATTAGCTTAATTTAATAATTCCACTTTGTATTAAAAATGATAACACTGTAATCACAGCACTTTGGGAGGCCGAGACGGGCGAATCACTAGGTCAGGAGATCGAGACCATCCTGGCTAACACGGTGAAACCCTGTCTCTACTAAAAAAAATACAAAAAACTAGCCAGGCGAGGTGGCGGGTACTTGTAGTCCCAGCTACTCAGGAGGCTGAGGCAGGAGAATGACCTAAACCCGGGAGGTGGAGCTTGCAGTGAGCTGAGATCCGGCCACTGCACTCCAGCTGGGGTGACAGAGTGAGACTCCATCTCAAAAAAAAAAAAAAATTATAACAACGCTTTCTACCCCATTAATATATACAACCACAATTTATCAATATATAACAAAAATTAATATATGTATTTTGTTTAAAACGGAAAGGGCTAATTTTATATAATACCTAGTGTCTGCAAACACACAAACACACACAGGGAGAGATTGCAAAATGCGATCAGTTTTGAAACATGAAACTGAATTTTGTGTGAATTATAGAATCTTAGAACTAGAAACAATCCTGAACAACATTTTCTTTTTAGATTAGGTCAATAAGATTAGAGCTTGTTATTTACCCAAGATTACAAAGTTGCTTAGAGGCAAAGCTAATAATGCATTTTCTGATATTGAATTAATTGATCTGTCTTCTATACACTGAGTTTTAAGCTGGATTTTTTGTTTATATCACATACTACTCAAGATTACATACCAAATGTTGAAGTCGAAATTTGAACCCAGGTTGACCTGATAGCAAAATCTATGTACTTTATACCAAATCATAGTGATAATAAATGAAAGAATAAAATTGTAAAGATGCATGTGTGAATGAATATATGAAGCTACACAGCAGTATTATGAATGAGACAATGTTTTTATTGAACACAGGATAATAGTTTTGAGAACACTTTTGTTATTCAGGATTTTTGCTTTTTTTTTTTCAACAGAATGGGGCTCTGGCTATGTAAGATAAAAAGGAGATTTGTCGTAAGAAGCTAATATTGGTGGGAGGCTTGGAAAATAAGGATCTAGGGATTCTAGAGCTTGGCAACAAAAGCAGTTGAGCCAGGATTTCACTGCTGCTTCCGTGTCTGACTCCGCAGCAGTAGAAAATACATTTCAGCCATCAACTCACCTCTGTGGTGCGTGCTCTCAATTCAAAGGCCTTGAAGCAAATGTCTAGTCGGCTGGTTAAGCAAGGATCAAATGCTTCTTGGTCTGGCAGTGGAGAGATCAGAAATACCCATCTTCGATTTCTATTGTGGGAGGTGAGACAATATATCCCACTAATACTACAAACAATGGGGACTTTCTGTAAAATAAGAAGGAATATTGGGTATTTGGTAACTAAAATAATACATATTTCACTACAACACTTTTGCGGAATATTGATGAAAGTAGGAAGCAAAGTAAAACATAAGCTTAAGTCAATGATTACTTTAAATGTGCCTTAGAAGACTGTTCATTGACACTATGAGAAAGAAGATTAATTCTAAGCAATTAGCTTAAAGCAGAGAGAAGATAAGCCAACATCAATAACATTTGTGATTCTAAAGATATATCAAAAATGAAAGCCAAGAACTAAATACAGTTGGCCCTCCATATCGACTGGTTCAACATCCATGGATTCAACCAAATGTAGATCAAAACTCTATGAAAACAATAAAAATAACAATATAAAATTAATACAAATAAAAATAATGTAGTCTGACAACTATTTACATATCGTATACATTGTACTAGGTATTATAAGTAATCTAGAAATGGTTTCAGGTATATGTGAAGATGTGCAAAAGTTATATGCAAATACTATGCCATCTTATTTAAGGAACTTGAAAGTAACCGAATTTTGTTATCTGCAGGGATCCTGGAATCAATCCCTGACAAACACAGAGGGATGACTGGATGCAAATATTATTTTATATTTGAAAGATAGCAGTTTAAATATCCATCAGCTTGCCCATTACATGAGAGTACAGAAGTGTTAGTGAGGAATTGAAGAAGGAAAACCAAAGGCTTCATATATCATAATAATATATATATTTTTCGAATTATAGCTGTATTTCAGAGGCAGTAAAAATTACTACAAAGCACCCAAATTAAATTATTCATGTTGTAGGGATGAAGTAACAAAAAATCCATGACATTTTTCAGCAGAAACACTTCAAGAAACACAGACAGACAGACAGACACACACACACACACACACACAGAGAGAGAGAGAGAGAGAGAGAGAGAGAGATACATACTCCAGACATGTATTTATTTTAAAAAAAAGATTTGTAATAGTTGGCCAGAATAAGAGCTATATTACTCGTGGGTCTCATCTTTCCCTCTTTCTATATCCTCTATTACTACCCACAGCAAGAAGCTAGTTTATTCAATTCTTTACATCTCAATGACGTACTTTGACAAAGAGGTCTCAAGATTCCACTATACTAAAAGCATTTTCATCCTCTCAGAGGATTTGAATAAATGCTAAAGGTTATGGGTGTTTTCAGCATGTGAATTTCTAGAGGGAAATGTTTCAGTCAAGAATTCAGGCATTCTGTCTACTATCTGAGCTTTCTCCATGCCTCAAGTGTTCGTCAATGCTACAGAATTTCCTGAATGACACAGTCTTTCCTCACCAAGACTGTAACAGCCTAATAAAGAACGAGGCATAGACCACTAAATAAACCTTATGAATAATAGTTCTTACACATTGACGTCTTAACATGGTACAGGTGAGTACCTTACAAAAACTTACTCATTTAATCTTTACAAAGACCCTATAAAATACATACTATTATTCCAAGTTTCTATGAAGAAGAAAAAGAGACTCAGGGAAGTTAACTACATGTCTCAATATTATGCAGCTTCCAAGTGGTGAATTTAAGCACAGGTCCTTTAAGGCTCAAGTCCATTGTCTTAACCACTTCATCTTAGACCTCCAAACTATGATGTACCTTTTTTCTACCTTTCCCCATCAACCAAGCACCTTCTCATCAGATTCATTTTATGCCTCTTTTACTGGTGTTTCAACATTTCAACTTTACAGTTTGGCTGAAAATTAAATAGAGTAGAGGCTTTGTATGTAGGTGTATTTGAAAAGCACTTTCATTAGCTACAGAGACTTTAGCCCTGTATCCTTGGAATTAGGCAGGGTTAGGAATTAAAAAATGAAGTTTACTAAAGAATAGTAACCAAAAGTGTTAGGTTGTTTGAGATCCCTTTCAGAGTCTCTGTTCTTTGAATCATGCCCTGATTATTTTCTCTGATGTGTACATGCTCATCTGTAGGTTAGCCATAACTCTCTCAGCCCCACCCTCATCAGCAGCTCTTTATTAAATACTTCAGTGTTACTCAGGATGCATGTAAATGCTATGTAATTTTAAATATCTGTGATTATGTATTCCTTGTAGAATCAAATAAGAACTATGAAAGCCACTCTCCTCTTATGATCAAATTAACTTAGTCACATAAAAGTAGGAAACATGTCAAAAATAACCATTTCAGGCCTCTGGAAATCAAGCAAACAGAAACAACTAATGGAGAAGCATTTCTTCATAAGAAACCCACTGGAAGCCTAATAAGGGCAGTGGGATCTGTGGCCTTCCTTCCTGGGAATGCTTTCCTCCTCGTTGCCTATTTCAGGTGAAGTGACAACTCAAAACCAGTAGGCATGTTGCCAGAGTGGGCTGACTTTTTTGAACAGGAAATATAAAACCATATTCATATTATTAAAGTAGCAATTTTTGGAGGAAATGAACAGGAAAGCTTGTGCCTCTGTTAGGTTATGGTTACAGAGCTGTGAACAACCCATAGAGTGAGTGGGGAGAACCTAGAAATGAGAGACATAGAAGGGTCTGATAAGCTCTTAATACCCCCCTGAGAGACGGGATAAATAAACATACATGCAAGGGAAGCCAACTTGAGCCCAGCAGAAAGGAGAAGTCAGGGTGTATTTGAGAACTGGCTGAATTTTGAATGTGTTCCTCAGAGAAAGCCTTTCAGCAAAAGGTGGAAACCTTATGGAATCAATGTGTTCGAGCACAACTGCCCAAATCATTGACTGATCACAGAGCCATGAAAGACACAGAGTGACCCCTAGGGTAGCCAGGTTAAAAAATAAAAATGAGGGCAAGATAAGCTGAACAAACACATCTGTGGCCATACACCATGGGAACTGAAATCCAGGGAAGTCATTAAAAAAACAAACATATAAACAACAACAGGAAAAGCATACACATCTTAAGGGGGAAATGAGAGTTGAATTGCTATAGTATCTGAAATGTCTGATTTTGATAACCAGTTTATATAGGAAACTCAACTCAATAGCAAAAACAAAAACAAAAAATTCAATTAAAAACAAGCAATAGATCTGAATAGACATTTCTCAAAGAATATATACAAATGACCAACAGATGCATGAAAAAGACTCAACATCACAAGGTAACATAGGGGAGTGAAAATCAAATCCATTTTAATGCAATGAGATACCATCTCACTCCAGTTAAAATGAGTTTTATCAAAAAGATGAAAAATACTGGATGTTGGAGAAAATGCAGAGAAAAAAATGCTCATACACTGTGTGGGGGAATGTAAATTAGTACACTGTGAAAAAAAGTATGGAATTTCCTCAAAAATTAAATATAGAACTACTGCTGGTTAATTATAAAAGAAAATCAGTATATCAAAGAGCTATTTACACACCCATGTTTATGACAGCACCGTTTACAATAGACAAACTATGGAAATCACTCAAAGTGTTCACCAATGGATGAATGAATAAATTAAATTTAGTACATGTGCACAGTGGAATATTTTTTAGTCATTAAAGAGAACGAAGTCCTGTCATTTGTAAAATCATGGATGAAACTGGAGGCCAGGCACAGTGGTTTAAGTCAGTAATCCCAGCACTTTGGGAGGCCGAGGTGGGCGGATCACGAAGTCAGGAGATAGAGACCATCCTGGCAAACATGGTGAAACTCCTTCTCTACCAAAAATACAAAAAAATTAGCCAGGCGTGGTGGCGGGCGCCTGTAGTCCCAGCTACTCAGGAGGCTGAGGCAGGAGAATGGTGTGAACCTGGGAAGCAGAGCTTGCAGTGAGCCGAGATTGCGCCACTGCACTCCAGCCTGGGCAGTAGAGTGAGACTCCATCAAGAAAGAAAAGAAAAGAAAAGAAAAAGAAAGAAACTGGAGGACAGTATGTTAAATGAAATAAGCCAGGTACAGAAAGACAAATAGTGCATGTTCTCACTCACAAGTGGAAGTTAATAGAAAATTGATCTCATGGAGATAGAGAGTAGAGTAACAGTTACTAGAAGCTGGAAAGGGTAGTGCAGAGTGCAGGGGGTGGGGACGGGGGTGGTGGGAATAGAGAGGGGTTAGTTAATGGGTAAAAAATACACATTTAGGTAAGAGGAATAAGATCTAGCATTCAGTAGCACAATAGAGTGACTATGATTAGCAATAATTTATTGTATATTTCAAAAGAACGAAAAGAACGGAATTGGAATGTTCCTAACACAAAGAAACAATAAATGTTTAAGAGGATGGGTATCCCAATTACCCAGATTTGATTATTGCACATTGTACATTTATACCAAAATATTACATGTACCTCATAAATATGTGCAAGTAGCATGTATTCATAAAAATTTTAAAAAATGTATGGTTTTGAACAAAATGTCCATCCTGTGCCAATACCTTAATTGCAGCCTAATAAGAAACTGTGATGCAGAGATCCCAGCTTAGCTTTACCTGGATTTCTGACCCATGGAAACTCTGAGATAATAAACAGATATTATTTTAATCTAGTAAGATTTTGGGTAAATTGTTACATAAAAGGAGGTAACAAAAACAGAACTTTCCTTTTATCATCAACTTTTCTCTTCCAGGCCAGGCACGGTTGACTTGCACCTGTAATCCCCGCACTTTTGGAGACCTAGGCAGGTAGATAACTTGAGCTCAGGAGTTTGAGACCAGCCTGGGCAACATGCTGAAACCCTGTCCCTACAAAAAAAAAATGCCAAAAAATTAGCCAGGCATGCTGGCACATGCCTGTGGTCCCAGATCCCTGGGGAGGTGAAGTGAGAGGATCACTTGAGCCCAGGAGGTCAAGGCTGCAGTGAGCCGTGATCATGCTACTGCACTCCAGCTTGGGCGATCCTGTCTCAGAAAAAAAAAAAAAAAAATCTTATCCAATATCCCTTAGGGTTTGTACCTCCAGTACATCTCTAAAGGATCTCTCTCTCTCTTTCCCTTCACCTTTCCTCCTGCTATAGTCCTGTTTATGTTTATGTTTAATGTCTACTTTTAAAATACATACTAAAGACAAATTTCCAAGCAACAGAAAATAGACACAGGTAGAGACTTTTTGAATTAAACCATGATATCTGATTTTCCTACATATTTCTACCATTTCCAGCTGTCCAGAGAGCAATTAAGTTATACTGGATCACAATTTGCATGGTATGTTGACGGACTTAATAACTTACATCTATTGCTTCCAAAGAGATTGTTTTCTTTTGTCTTAATTTTTAAAATTTATCCATATTAGTAACTTTCTCCAGTGTACATTTTCTCATTATTCTATTTTCCTTCTTTATGAATTTTAATTTTATAATATTTTTCTTTCTTTACTTTTATTTTAATACCATAACTGAAACTGATGTGATTGTCTAATACAAAAAAAATTGGAGGGATGGATGCGTCTCAGTAAAGAAAAATGAAAGTCACACATATTGAAATAGATTAGTATTAGTAAATTACCTTTATTCCTTTCCACCCCTGTCTTCCATTTCTCTGAATATCAAATAAAGATAGATCCATAGTCATAGGCCAAGCTTGATACTGTCCTATGTTTCTCTGAGATTGAAGAGATGGGCCCTTCTTATGTAACTATAATCTATTTTATCGGAAGTAAATCAATAAAAGGAGTTAAAATATTGTCAATGCTATACTCTAAACTTCCAATGCTTCTTTACAATACAAGGGTCTAAAACATTGTTTGTTATACTCAAAGTGGTAATGTGTGTGTGTGTGTGTATATATATATATCTATATTTATTAGAGATACAATCTTACTCCGTCACCCAGGCTGAAATGCAGAGGCGTTATCATGGTTCACTGCAGCCTTGACGTCCTGGAATCAAGCAATCCTCCCCTCTCAGCCTCACCAGTAGCTGGGACTATAGGCATGCACCACCACACCTGGCTATTATTTTTACATTTTTAGTAGAGGTGAGGTCTCACAGCATTGACCAGGCTCGTCTTGAACTCCTAGTCTGAAGCAATCTTCCTGCCTCGGCCTCCGAGAGTGTTGATATTACAAGTGTAAGCCACTGCACCTGACCTGAAGGATAGATTTATTTTAAAATCTGTCACTAACCAATGCTTTTAAAAATACAGTAAAATAAATTACTAGAAAAACAAAGTAGTAAAAAAGACCAAAAAATGTAAGATCAATGTTAATTTTCACTCTAAGAATCACTAGATTTTATCAAATAGCTATGAAAGTTTCTAAACACTCTATTTCCATACTTAACAGTCTGGAAGTAAACGTTTCAGAGGATGGCACAAGGTCACAGACTACATTTTCAGTAGATTTGGTCTAAAAGATCACTTCTAATTTTGAGGACAGAGACTTTTAGTATAGCTCTTTAAGAATAGTTATTTGAAGTGTTATAGCTCTTTTAGAATTGTCTAACAGGCTTTCTGGTTTTGTCAGAAAGGCCCTAAAAATAAAATTTTTAAAGAAAGAAAAAATAATAATTAATAATAATAATAAAAGAATGGTTATTTGAACTCCGTTGGTCATCAAGGTTTGTGTTGCATATGGGTAGAGATGGCCACAGGATGTAATATCGCAAGCACCAAGAGTATCGTCCTTGGCTCATTCTAAAACTCCCTAACTTGAACAATGTCAAGAGTTTCCTCCTTTCTTACTTCAACAATTTTCTCCTCTCAAAGGGTGAAAATGTAAGAGAGATTTGAGCATGGTTAAAAGATCTGAAAGAAAATCTTACCTGGGAGGAAGTAGAGTTAGCGGGACTGTGCTGAGTAGGAATGTGATGATTTAGGCAGGTGGGGCGAAAGATGGAGAGTAATTATATCCCAGGAACCAGAGTTTAAAAAAAAAAATTATAAAGAAGTCTCCTTGGGGTCATGGTAATTTCTCCATTCCCCTGACCTGGCACGGGGCTTCTTCAGCAGACTTTATTTTACCTGCCTCTAGCCTTACAGGAGGCTTATCAAGGTGATAAGGTGCTGTTGCTTTATGAGTGAACTCTTATGCCCTGTAACTTAGTTTAACAATAATCACTATCATCCACTGAATTTGTGTAATAATGGCTTTCTTCCAAACCTGCAAATACACACTTCTAATTGCTTGACGATAACGTATTTTAAAAAAAATGATGGAATTTTGGAAGGCTTACAAATCAAATGGAAATGAGAAAGTTCTGCGTAGACGTGATTTATTTTTCAGCACTCTCTCATGTGCTTTTTAGATACAGTCGGTTCCTAACACATTTCTGAACAGTGTCTTTGTTGTATATAAACTCCCATTTAACCAGAGAAATGGAGAGTTAATGGTTTTCTTTATCAATTCTAGAACTGGATTATATTGCAAAAATAAATTTAGGTGTATATATGCAAAAATCTGTAAATCACACAGAAACAAGTGCTTGCTGAAGTATGAAAGCTATTATAGTTTTCCTCAGAAGCATAGTGCTTAGTCTATAAAAACTTCTTTGTAAACTTAATGACAGTCTAGTTCTCCCTGGTAGTTTTGTGCAATACTTTAAGGTTCCGTCAAGTTATGTTCTGTGATTCAATAAACAAACACTTAAGTGCAATGAGAAAAAAAAAAAAGAAAGCAACAGTGACTTCGCTTTAATATGGGATCGTGTGATGTCACAGCCCAAGCAACACAGAAATTTAGGATTTAGAAGTTTAAACTACGAAAAACAAACAAACAAAAAATAATAAATACAAGCATTGATGGAATTAAGTTACTATTTAATTTAGAAAACATGGTAACTGTCTTTTTTATTTTATTTTTAAAAATATTCCTTTAGGGGCCAGGCGTGGTGGCTCATGCCTATAATCCTAGCACTTTTGGAGGCTGAGGTGGGAGAATCACGAGGTCAAGAGATTGAGACCATCCTGACTAACATGGTGAAACCCCATCTCTACTAAGGCTGAGGCAGGAGAATGGCATTAATCCAGGAGGCAGAGCTTGCAGTGAGCCAAGATCATGCCACTGCACTCCAGCCTGGGTGACAGAGCGAGACCCCATCTGAAAAAAAAAAAAAAATCTTTTAATATCTATTATAAGTAAAACCTGTTGATAGAATGTATATTATATTGAGTCTATGCCGCCTATTCCTTTGTTGGAATCCTACCTAAAGATTAAAAAGTGAGAGGGAAGAAATGTGCCTGTATTTAGCATAAATCATGTAGGGTGGATGTCCTTAAAGTGAAACCTAACACAGTTCAAATACACATGAGGTACTTAGTAAAACATATTGAATAAATGTCTTAGTATGTTCTGGCTGCTATAACATAATAACCATAATTGGGTGTCTTGTTAATAATAGAAATTTATTTCTCACAATCTGTAGGCTGAGGAATCCAAGATCAAGGCATCAGCAAATTTGGTGTCTGGCGAGGGCAACTTTTTGGATCATAGATGGTGCTTTCACTATGTCCTCAAATATTGAAAGGAGCCAAGAAGGTCTCTAGTGGCCTGTTTTATAAGGAGAGTCATAAGTCATCCCATTCATGACAGCTCCAGCCTCATGAATTAGTCACCTCCCAAAGGTTCTACCACTGAATGCCATCAAGTTGGTGGTTAGGATTGCAACACATAAATTTGAAGAGGATAGAAATGTTCAGATATTCAGACCATGGCATTCTACCCCCTGATCCCACCAAATTCATGTCCTTCTGTGTCTGGAATTGGTTCCTTCCGGTGGCTTCTTGGTCTCACTGACTTCAAGAATGAAGCCGGGACCCTCGTAGTGAGTGTTACAGTTCTTAAACATGGTGTGTCCGGAGTTTGTTCCTTCAGATGTTCAGATGTGTCTGGATTTTCTTCCTTCTGGTGGGTTTGTGGTGTTGCTGACCTAAGGAGTGAAACTGCAGACCTTCGCAATGAGTGTTACAGCTCTTAAAAGTGGCCTCTCTGGAGTTGTTGTTCATTCCTCCTGGTGGGTTCGTAGTCTCACTGACTTCAGGAGTGAAGCTGCAGACCTTACAGCTCAGAAAGGTAGTACAGACCCAAAGAGTGAATAGCAGCAAGATTTATTGCAAAGAGTGAAAGAAGAAAGCTTCCACAGCATGAAAGGGGACCCCGGAGGGTTTCTGCTGCTGGCTCAGGGTGGCCAGCTTTTATTCCCTTCTTTGGCCCCACCCACATCCTGCTGATTGGTCCATTTTACAGAGTACTGATTGGCCCATTTTACAGAGTGCTGATTGGTGTGTTTACAAACCTTTAGCTAGACCCAGAGCACTGATTGGTGCATTTACAATCCTTTAGCTAGACAGAAAAGTTCTTCAAGTCCCCACCCGACCCAGAATCCCAGCAAACTTCACCTCTCACTTCTCGCCTGCGAACAACATTTATTCCATCTCAATGGTGCCAGCAATGCTAATTCACTCTTGCATACACTCAAAAGTCTAAAGTCCAAAGTCTCATTTAAATATCATCTTAGCCAGGCACAGTGACTCACACCTATAATCCCAGCACTTTGGGAGGCTGAGGCGGGTGAACCATGAGGTGAGGAGTTCGAGACCAGCCTGACCAACATGGTGAAACACCATCTCTTCTAAAAATACAAAAATTAGCCAGGGGTGGTGGCACATGCCTGTAATCCCAGCTACTCAGGAGGTTGAGGCAGGAGAACTGCTTGAACCTGAGAAGCAGAAGTTGCAGTGAGCCAAGATATCACCACTGCACTCCAGCCTGGGTGACAGAGTGAGACTCCGTCACATAAAAAATAAATAAATAAAATAAATAAATATAATTGTAATCTGGTATAAATGAGTGCCACAGCTCAGAAATCAATACTGAAAATATGTGGTTTTGACATGGTGAACAGAAGAAGCCTCAAGGTCTCTCTGACCTTCCCCTACATCCACACCATTTCTCTCAAAGGGGTTGAATTCCCTTTATCTGCCTAAGATACAAACCCACCATAAAGAAAAATTGTTATTTCTTTACCTAACTGTTATCTCATTATATATTGCAGTAAAAAAGATCAAGATGTGACCACACCTAAGCAGACATTTTTAGGAGTTATAATGACTCTCTCTGAGGACTAAACTTTGATTTTTTCATCTTGCCCAAATTCCTAAGGGGTCTGGGGACCTACAAATCATAAATGCTCATCAGATGAGTTTTATTTAACCCTATATATCATGATATACTTTCCAACCTGACTCTGGCATAACATTTATGAGACAAAGTAGAAAATAAAAATATTTTACCCCAAAACATGTTTATTTGCCATATTTTGAAATGGCCCTGCAAAGCTGTTCTTTGTGGGGGGGAAATTTACATCTGTAAAGAATCTCCATTAACATAACTAGATTTTTTCTTTCAGACCCTCCCAATCCTAAAGAGGTAAGATCTGAATAGGAAACATCTGTCACCTATCTTCTCTAAGGGCAGCCACTATAAGACTTCAAAAGAACCGTGTCTCTACAATCTTTACCTTAACCTGAACATTCTCATTCTATTGATCCCAGGTCTTTAGACAAAATCAACCAATTGTCAACCAGAAAATATTTAAATTCACCTGTAGCCTGAAAGCCCCTCCAGTTTGAGTTGTTCTGCCTTTCTAAATCAATATATTTCTTAAATGTATTTGATTGATGTATTTCTTAATCAATGTATTTCTTAAATGTATTTGATTGATGTCTCATGCCTCTCTAAAAGGTATGAAACTAACCTGTGCCCCGACCACCTTGGGCACATGTTCTCAGGACTTCCTGAGGGCTGTATCACAGGCCATGGTCACTCATATTTGGCTCAGAATAAATCTCTTCACATATTTTAGAGTTCAACTCTTTTCATTGACATCTCCAAGGAGCATTTACATTTCTAAGAAACTATTTACAGGTTAATCTCTGTTCCAGGATTCAATCATTCTCCCTAGCAATCATTTATTGCCCCTCAATAGAATTTCTCTTTTTCCCATTCCCATAACCTGTTCTAGCAGAATCCAAGCCCCCATTATTTCTGTGACCTTGAAATGGTATACAGTCTTCTGTAACTCATTGGTGTCATGTGTTCCCATGTGAAGGGGCCACCAAACAGGCTTTGTGTGAACAATAAAGCTTTTTAATCATCTGGGTGCAGGTGGGCTGAGTCTGAAAAAAGCCAGCAGAGGGAGGCTGGTGTGGCATAGAAACCTCGAGTAGGAGAGGTAAAGCTGAAGGGAGATTTTGTGGTAAGCGGCAATATTGTGGGGTTGTTAGAAGAAGCGTTTGCCATATAGAATGATTGGTGATGGCCTGGATGTGGTTTTTGTATGAATTGAGAAACTAAATGGAAGACACAAGGTCTGAATAAGAGAAGGAGAAAAACAGGTGTTAAAGGACTTAGAATTGGGAGGACCCAGGACGTCTTATTAGAGAGTGCCCAAGGGGGTTCAGCGTGATTATTTGCTTGGTTGGTGCGTTTTTGGGCTCTATCCTTGAGGGTTTTTTTTTTTTTATGTTGTCATATACCAGGCCAGATTGATTTAGATAAAAACACCACTCTTCATTAAAAAATATACAGAGTCCTCCTTTGTCAGCACTGAGTAAGTCGAGGCCTATTCCTGTCTTCTTACATTAATAAGAAAAATAAAGTAAAATAGTGGTGAAGTGTTGGTGTCATGAGGGGAACAGGAAGCTGTTCTGTCCTATTTGCAAATTGAATTTTGGGAGTAAGGAAAACTATTGTGCATGTGCCTGTCCAATTAGCAGGTAGACACATGTAGAGGGAGGAGCCACAGAGGAAGAAGAGACCTTTTGTAAGGCAAAACTGGAAATGTAAAATGGAAAGATGAGAAGAAGAAAAACTGGCCATGAAGGACAGAAGTAGAAATACTGGCTGCTTTTTCAGCTGTCTTATCAGCATAATTGTTGCCTTGAGCAATGGGATCTGAGGCCCCTTGATGACCTTTGCAGTGAATGACTCCAGCTTTTTTGGAAGTAAAATGGCTTTAGGAAGAGTTTTTATTAAGGAGGTATTAATGATGGAGGACCCTTGTGTAGTGAGGAAATTTTTTCTGCCCATATAACAGCATGGTGGTGCAGGATATGGAAGATATATTTAGAGTCAGTAGGAATATTGATGCATAGTCCCTTTGCAGGAATGAGGGCTCTAGTTACGCCAATAGGTTCAGCTTGCTGAGAGGTAGTGGAGTGGGGCAGAGCAGTAGCCTCAAGGATAGATGTGGAAGATACTATAGCATAGCCTGCCTTTGCTAGTGAATGGTGAGGTGATTAAGCCTGGTGGAACGGCCATCAGTAAACCAAGTGTGGTCAGGGTGAGGAACATGAAAGAAGGAAATATGGGGGAATGGAGTGAATGCCAGCTGGATCAGAGGGATACAGTCATGGGGGTCAGCTGTGGTATCAGTAATAATGTGGGAAGCCAGATTCAAGTCTGGGCCAGGAACAATGGTAATTGTGGGAGACTCAACAAAGAGTGAGTACAGCTGAAGGAGATGGGGGACAGAAAGTATATGTGTCAAGTGTGAGGAGGAAAATAGATTTTGAAAGTTATAGGAACTGTAGAGAGTATGCGGAGCATAGCTTGTGATTTTGAGGGTCTCTAAAAGTATTAAAGCAGTGGCAATGAGGTGTGGCTGTGGCCTAGGAAGTCAGGGAAGCAGATAATTTGGTCAAAATGTCTTGACCTAATAAGTGAGCTGGGCAGGTGGGGATAACTAAAAAGGAGTGCAAAAAAGAATGTTGTCCAAGTTGGCACCAGAGTTGAGGAGTTTTAATGGGTTTAGAAGCCTGGCTGTCAATACCCACAACAGTTATGGAGGCAAGGGAAACAGGCCATTGAAAAGAAGGTAATGTGGATGGTAGCCTCTGTATTAAGAAGGGGACGGACTTTCCCTCCACTGTAAGAGTTACTCAAAGTGTCTGTGATTGTTCAGGAGGCTTCTGAGGCAATCAGGCAGCGTCAGTCGTCAGCTGCTAAGCCGAGAAGATCTGAGAAGGAGTCAGTCAGAGAGCCTTGGGCCAGAGTTCCAGGGGCTCTGGGAGTGGCTGCCAGTGAGTTGGACAGTCTGATTTCCAGGGGGGTCCCACACAGATGCAACACAGCTTAGGAGGAATCTTGGGCTGCAGGCATTCCTTAGCCCAGTGGCCAGATTTCCAGTACTTGAAGCAAGATCCTGGGGCAGGAGGTCCTGGAGGAATGCCTGACTGCGCAGTTTAGGTGTTTTGAAGTTCTTGTGTGCTGGAGATGTGGCTGGGGTTTTTGTCACAGAGGAGGCAAGCAATTGCAACTCAGAAATAGGTTGCCACTTGGCTGCCTCTCTTTATTATTGTATATCTTGAAGAAGAGGTTAATTAAGTCCTGTTGTGGGGTTTGAGGGCTGGAATCTAATTTTTGAAGGTTTTTTTTTTTAATGTTGGGAGCAGATTGGATAATAAAATGCATATTGAGAATAAGACAGCCTTCTGGCCCTTCTGGGTCTAGGGCATTAAAGTGTCTAAGGGTTGTTGCCAAACAGGCCATGAACTGGGCTGGTTTTCTATATTTGATGAAAAATAGCCTAAACGCTAACAGATTTGGGAAAGGTAGTATAAAGAAAAAAGAACATTAACCTTGACTATGCCTTCAACTCCATCCAACTTTCTAAGAGGAAATTGTTGGGCAGGTGGAGGAGGGCTAGTCCTGGAACAAAACTATAAGCCTGACCAGGTGTGAGGAGGGGAGGTGATAGAAGGATTATAGGGTGGGGGAGTAGAAGCTGAAGAAGAATGGCTCACCCTGGCGAGGAGCAGCCTGGAGAGGAGGGGAGAGGTTAGATGGGTCAGTAGAAAAGGGGGATTCAAAGGACTCAAAGCTTGGGGTAGAGACTGAAGGAACAGACAGAAGAGAAAGAAGAAAGATTTGGGATGAGTCACATTGGGAGCAGAGACTAGCGAGGGACCAGTGTGTAAAAGAATGCCTGGACATCAGGCACCTCAGACCATTTGCCTATTTTTTTTTTTGACAAAAATTATCTAGATCTTGTAGGATGGAGAAATCGAAGTGCCATTCTCTGGCCACTTGGAATTACTGTTGAGTTTGTATTGGGACCAAGAGGTATTGCGGAAGACAATAAGGTGTTTAGGTTTTAGGTCAGGAGTAAGTTGAAGAGGTTTTAAGTTCTTGAGAACACAGGCTAAGGGAGAAGAAGGGGTAACGGAGGGTGGAAGATTGCCCAGAGTGAAGGAGGTAAGTTTAAAGAGAAAGGTAGAAACACGGAGAAGGGGGTGGTGAAAAGCCCTGGGCTGCAATGTGGGTGAGCAGCCAAAGCAGGAGTCCCTGCAATTGACTTGGCACCAAAATGATGTGGGTGAATGACTAAGGCAGGCATCCCGTGGTGATTAGACACCAATGAAATGTGGGTGAATAATCAGGCAGGCGTCCCTGCAGTGATTAAACACCAAGGGAAGACTGTCTTCCTGAGTCTGTGACCACCGCTGGAATTTTGGGTCCACAGATAAAATGTGTCTCCTTTGTCTCTACTAGAGAGGAAAAGGAACTGGAATTGGAAGGACAGGGAGATTGAAGGGTAGCAAGAGAGGCTGTAGAAGAGAGTGAAAAGACTGCTTACCTGATTTGAAATTGGTGAGATGTTCCTTGGGCTGGTTGGTCTGAGGACCCAAAGTCATAGATGGGGATCTCCTTGTGGAGTGAGGGTGAGGACAGGGGACCAGTCTCTCAAAGGAGTCCTCCTGTCCCAGGTCTTCAGCACCAAATGTCATGCTCATCCATGTGAAGAGACCACCAAACAGGCTTTGTGTGAGCAATAAAGCTTTTTCATCACTTGGGTGCAGGTGGAGTCCGAAAAGAGAGTCAGCAAAGGGAGATAGGGGTGAGGCCATTTTATAGGATTTGGGTAGGTAGTAAAAAATTACAGACAAATGGGGTTGTTCTCTGGCAGGCAGGGGCAGGGGTCACGAGGTGCTCAGTGGGGGATCCTCTGAGCCAGGAGAAGGACTTTCACAAGGTAATGTCATCAGTTACAGCAAGATCTGTCCATTTTCATTTCTTTTGTGATTCTTCAGTTGCTTCAGGTCATCCGGATGTATATGTGCAGGCTTGGGCTCAGAGGCCTGACAATTGGGAAGTTAAACTTTCATCCTGATGGCTCCTCTGTATACATATTTATAAGTTTGTATTCCTTTTCTCCTGTTAACTAATCTGCTTCAGTGAACCTTTAAGTCATCAATGGCCATGGTCCCCACAGAGTCTCAAGGTACATTCATACTGAGGCAAATTGTTCTCTAGCTGTGAGCCTGAGACATCCAACAAGTTATATGATTTCAAAATACAATTGTGGGGCAGACACAGGACAGACATTCCCATTCAAAAAAGGAGAAATAGGAAAGAAGAAGTGACAGGTCCTGAGCAAGTCAAAGACATTAAGGCTCAAGAAGGATGAATATGCAATAACTCAAAGCAACTTTTTCCAGAGGTTATCTCTCCTTAGAGAGAAGATTCACTTTTTAAACAGGAAAAGAAATGTTTCAACAATTATTAATGTGATTTTTTTCTTAGCTTTTATGAGCACATGATTTTTACTCCAGTTGGCCCATACAACTTATATCTCTGGGCTTATGGGAAGAATAAAGAAAATTAGGAATCATAATATTCAGACTCTTACATTCAAAAATTTAATTTTACAGCAAGAAAATTATGTTCAATATAGCTACTTTCCTGATACAAGACTAAATTCTATTTTCAATTTTCTTCCTTAAGTGTATTAACAGTCAGGCTGGATTATACACAAGGAAAGCTAAGTAAAAGGAAGAAAAAGGAGAAAGCTAGATTCTTCCTTGCCCCTAGGTATTGGAAGAAGAAACGAAAGAGGGAGAAGAGTAAAAAATCCAGGTCAATGTCTAACCTAGAGAGGAAATGCTGACTTATATCACATGAATGGAGAATTAAGAAATTTACTACTGTAGGGACAGGAAGAGGGTGTTCACTTTCCTCCCATGGCAAAGGGTAACATTTAGCACCCTTATAATGAAAGACAGGTTAAAAAAAAGAAAAGCGTAACAAAGTAATTACATGCAAAGATGTGCACTGGAGTCACACAAAATATAAAAACTAAAAGAAAGGGCCAGCCAGTGACTCAGGAGGCTGAGGCAGAAGGATTGCTTGAGACCAGGAGTTGGAGACAAGCCTAGGCAAAATAATGAGACTCTGTCTCAAAGAAGAAAAACGGAAGAAGAAGAAGGAGAAAGAGGAGGAGGAGAAGAAGAAGAAGAAGAAGGAGGAGGAGGAGGAGGAGGAGGAGGAAGAAAGAAGAGCGAAGAGAGAAGAGAAAAGGCAGAAGGAAGAAGAAAGAAGAAAGGAGAAGAAGAAGGAAGAAAAGGAAAAGAAAAAAAGAGACCAGATGAGGTCAGTGCTTAAATATTTCTTCACTGAGGAAAGGAAAAGGGGAGTGGGGAATTGCAGGAGTATAAAGGAGTAAATAATTTTCAGGGGAAATTAATGTACCTTCTAGACAGAGATCAACTTGTAATGCATCTCTTTGTGAAGGTGAGGGGGTTCTTTCTGAAGGCTTGGAGCTTAAGGTTTTTCAAGGACAGTGGATAGGCAAAGAATTAGAGAATAGGTGCTGCTGATTGGTTGAAGATGCAATCATGAATGAAAACAGTTTTCATTTGCTTAGGTCAGGGCACACAGAACTAGTTGAATCATGAGTCATGTGTCTGGCTAGGGTCAGTCACTTGCCAGAATGCAAAAGTCTGAAAAATATCTCAAAAGACCAATCTTAGGTTATACAGTAGTGGTGTTATCTACAGGAGTAATTAGGGAAGTTACAAATCTTGTGATCTCCAGAACAAAGGGGGTTATTATTTAACTATGCGTACATCTTAGAATTCAGGCCTCTTTCTAATCTCAACCTGGTGGCCCCTTATTAGCTTTACATGGGGAGTTTAGCTTGGGGAAGGGCCATTATAATCCTTGCTTTAAGGTTAAGCTGTAAACTAACTTCTTTCCAAAGTTAGCTTGGCCTGTACCCAGGAATGGCCAAGGACAACTTGGAGGTTAGAAGCAAGATGAAGTCAACTATGTCATATTTCTCTTACAGCCATAATTTTGCAAACATGGCTTCAAGTCCTTTTAATTTTCAAAGCACTCAGCATGCTGAAGTGTCATATTTTGGAAATCATTTTCTGTGCCCCAGTACTGTGCTATGAAGAAGATCATCTCATAATCAGTCCTCTCCTATCAATAATGTTGGGGAGTGTGATCAAGCAGAGGAAGCTACAACAACTTAGTGTTTCTGGCCACTCTTAGTTCCACATAGCATACATGCTTATTTGAGAGCTAGTTGATCTCCTGCAAAGGAATAAAGGTAGAAGAGTAAGATGACCTCTCATCAGAGGCTGTGGGCAGACAGCCATGCCAGAGGACAAGATAGAGGGTGGTCCAGGAGCAAGCACCTCTTGAAGCTAAGTTGAGGTGAAGTCAACAAGGGTGCAACCAAAAACTATTACCAAAGCCTAGCAAGACCAGTTTATGAGTTAAGCTGGCTGCAGATTTCTCTGCCTATGTCAGTAAGGCATGCAGTAACTATAGTGATATGAAAGACACATTATTCTGGAAATCCAAGGATTACTACAAGTTCAGGGAACCCCTGCTTTCCACATCCTGAAGCATGTGGAGCCTACTTTACTGTACATTTACATTTCAGAGAAAAGAGTCCAGGAGACACAGAAGGTTATTTCAGAGGCTAGGCACTGAAAGAGACTGAAAACTCCCATTAAATAAACTAAGTTATTAAACTGAACTAAAAGGAATCCATATTACACATTGGTCTCTTTTTTTCTGCTAATTGGGGTAGGAAGGCTTATGTACAGTATCAAATTCAGTTTAATCAAGAATAAAGAAATTATTTTTTCTTGTATGTTAAAACAGCATTTTGAGCTAAAATTAATAAACTGAAGCCCCTCTCCCACACATTTTTTAGTTAAAAATATGAATTTGTTACTCAAAATCATCAAGTATTTATAGGTTCTGCTTCCTTTTTCCCAGACAATTGTTTCTTTTTTTGTTTGTTCTAAAACATTTAATTGACAAATAAAATAGCATACATTCAAAGTGTACAACATGATTTGATATATGTATATGTTGTATAATAGTTACTATAATCAAATTACATAAAACATCCATCAGCACACATAGCTATCATTGTGTGTGTATGATAAGGACGCTGAAAATGTGCTCTCATCAAATTTCACATTAAATAATAGAGTAGTATTAACTATCATCAACATGTGTACATTAGATCCCAAGATCTTATTAATCTTATAATTGAAATTTTATATCTTTGTCCAATATCTCTCATTTTCCCTTGATCCTGTAACTGAGTACTCTATTTTTAAGGAGTTTTTCTTAGTTCTTTTTTCCTTTCCTCCCTTTCTTGATGCCTTTTTCTTGTTTATAGTAAAATAGTGACTTTTGCTCTCCTCTCCACCAGGCACTCCCTTGCACTGGTAGCTTTATCTAATTATATATTTGCTTACAAGTTTCAGAGACTGAATCTTGAGACAATCCAGGTGCCTATGGAATTTTCAGCCACCGGGAGATTATCTCGAGGCTACAATTAAAGTATGATCTAGATACACTTAAAATGGTGCCAGCTCATTCACCAGGTGAGACAGTAACTCAAGACAAAGCATCAGTGCCTTTCCTGCATGCTCAAAATACCAATCCTCCCTTGAAAGTCATCACATTCTGCCCAAAAATTTGAAATGGTTTTTCTAAGGAAGCAAGTCTAGATCATTTTTGAAACCACCTTTGCAAAATTATTACTGAGACAGCAAAAAAGGTCTAACTTAACCGACTCCATCTTGCTTCTAACTTTTAAGTTGTCCTTGTTCCTTTCTGGGCATAGGCTGACTAACTTTGGAAGAAACCTGGTTTATAGTTTAAAAGAAAGACCATAGCAGTCCTTTCCCAAAACAAACCTCCTTCTTGCCTGGGGACTGGACTGCCTTTGTAGGACTAACAAATTAGCCAAAAGCTTAGAAATTATGGTTTAGGAGTCATGCAGCTGGAGGTTACAAGATCCTAATCCTCCTTAAACTGCTCCTAAGCTCAGTGCTTGAGATATTTTGCAGACCCTACACTTGATGGTTCAGCTGGCACCACACAGATTGATCAACTGGCTCATCCGATCTTGTGACGCCCACCCAGAAACTGACTCAGCACAAGAGAACAGCTTCAACTTCCCAGATTTCATCTCTGACCCAACTAATCATCACTCTGGACTCACTGGCCTTCCCTTCTGCCCCCCCACCACCAAAACAGCCTTAAAATCTCTGATCCCCGAATGCTCAGGAGACTGATTTGAGTAATAATAAAACTCCAATCTCCTGCACAGCCAGCTCTGTGTGAATCAGTTTCTCTATTGCAAGTCCCCTGTCTTGATAAATTGGTTCTGTCTAGGCAGCAGGCAAGGTGAAACCACTGGGTGGTTACATTTTCCCACTGCTATTTTTGTTAAATAAAGTCAATTTCCTGCCACCCCTTGTGTTTGTTTTTTGGTTTTGCAAACAGGGAGCATCCAAATCAGGGAAATGCAAATCAAAACCACAATAAGAGATCACTTCATGCCTTTTAGAATGGCTATTATCAAACAGACAAGAAACAGCAAGTGTTGGGGAGGGTGTGGAAAAAGGAAAACACTTGTATATAGTTGGTGGGAATGTAAATTTGTCCAGCCATTGTGGAAAATAATATGGATGTTTCTCAAAAACAAAAAAGGTTGCCATATGATCCAGCAATCCCACTGCTGGGCATATATCCAAAAGAAATAAAAATAGAATCTTGAAGACATTCCCACACTTCCATGCATATTGCAGTATTACTCACATTAACCAATAAACAGAAACAACCTAAGTGTCATCCACAGATAAAAGTATTAAAAAAATGTGCTTTCCTTTTCTCTCTCTCTACTTTTCCTAGGGAATCAAGTGTCCCAGGAAGTCTCTCAAAATAGATACACAATTGAATAAGACACACTTCAGCCCTTCCTAGCAATTAGTGAGACATAGTCTCAGAAGCTAACAGTAATAGCAAAGAATAGTGTGTGAAGTGTGACAGTGTAGCTATTTATACAGAACATCATGAAAACCTAAAGGACAGGGGAAGTTTTGCAGCAGAAGTAACATTTGACCAAGACTTTGAAGACCAATAATAATTGGCCAAGATGGGAAGAGGATAGAAGATCTCAAATAACTTTTTCAGAAGCATAAAACACCAGGCAGGCTTGAGGACTCAGAGAGTTTGTTTTGACTGAGACATATGGAGCATGCATGTAGAAGTGAAGAACAATTAGCTGTGAGGATAGACGCAATGAGCCAGAAATACAAGCCTGTGTACAATTAAATATTGAATAGTGAACGATTTGATATTTGAGTATTATGGGAGCTATGAATATTATGGGAGTTTAGAAACAACAAAATCTAATGAGGACAGAGTACTCAGAGAAGGCTTCATGGAGCAGATGTGACTGATGCAAATGCTCTCAACATTTTGGTTCTTCTGTTAGCAATATTCTTATATCTCCTCAAATCAATGGCCATCAGTCAATTAAAACATCAGAATGAGAGGGACTGGCTCATAGAACTTGTGATTGAGACATTTGGCTGTTAGAGTCATTGATCCATCCATGACATTTCCTGCTTTTTAGGTAGCAGTTCCATTGGAGGTTAATAGGTGTTTTCTGTAAACATAATTTTGTGGACAAAATTCAATGGGCTTCTGAGATGTCCTTTATTAATATTCTATTAGATGCTGGGATGCTCCAAATGCTGGTAATATAAATAGTGTTTCTGAGCAAATTTAACCACAGAACCTCTAATTTCCTGGAAGAAATTGTTGTTCCACAGGACACACTTTAAGTGACACAGCCATGAATTAGCTGCTGACAGCAGAGAAATCTAGAATATCATTTGACAAGAAAATAATTCGAAATATAACAGGGTGCCCCACCAGGGAGTAGAGTTCTGCACAAGGAAATACAGAAACAAGTGATACTTAAGGAAAGAAATAAGAATAAGTGCACTTTTTATTAGGAATGTTTGGCAGTATTATACTTGGTCCAACTTATAAAATGCAATCAGTTTTATAGATACAGACATTCTGTCTTCCTTCCTCATCTCTGAAATTTGACAGTGATCTTTTGACTAACAGTTCTTCAATCTCTTCTTCTTTGCCCTAAGTGTATATCTTCCTGCATTCCAGATTCACATATATCAATTACCAACTTGACATTTCTACTTGAGTGTCTAAGAGGTATCTCAAACTCAGCATTTCCCAAACTGAACTCTAGGACTCCCTCCCCGATTTTCAATCATGTTGTTCCTGCAATTTTTACTATCTCAAATGACATTATCAACAATCCGTTTTCTCAGGTTCCAAACAAGTCCAAGGATAGGACAAGTTTCTTCCTGCTTTGGAGATTTTATATTTGATTTCACCTCTTACACTTTTTCCCCAGATATTATTATTTTTTTACATAATTTAGTTTGGTTGTTAAACATTATCTTCTCAGAGACTTCTCCCCTCACATCCTGACCTAAAGTAACATTTTTTCTTCTCAATTTTATTATACTTTACTATGCTTGTCACTACATAAATTATGAAATTGTATCATTCTCTTCTATCAAATGTAAATAAGCTTTATGAGGGCAGGGGATTTATCTATCTTGATCAGATCATTGTTGTAGCTTCAATATTTGGCTTAGAGTAGTTCTAAATATTTACTGATTTGATAGATGAATAACCTCATATAATTTGGGCACTTGGAAAGTCTAGAAAAATGCTGATTGTGCATTATGCCATTTTTCCATTAAAAAAACTGCAAGTCAGGATTTTTCTACCCATATTACAGAGTTGTCTTTCACTGAAACATCATTTAATCTAGCCTATTTCTGCACAAGTCCAAAGATACTTTTTCACAGCATTCTAGTGGTCAAATAGTTTGTGGCATGAAATGGTTTAAATTTTCTTCCTATATAATTAAATTTAACAGATGTTTCATGCATGGTCCTACTACATACACCATTGAGAAATGCTATTGATTAAAAAGTCACAAAATATTTGTATTTTAAAAACCCATAATGAAATAATCAATTCAAGCAATGATGATAATGACCAATGATGATAATGGAAAATAAGAGATAGTCAGACATTCAATGCCTCCTGAGATAAGTGTATACCTTTACCTCTGAAAGAGTGCTGCCAAAAGGGTAAAATAAATAAATAAATAAATAAATAAAATAAACTTGAATTAAATCAAGCACATTTAGTTCTAATTACTAGTGGACAGTAAATACACAGGTCAGAGAAATATGTTCTATATTTTTCCCCTTAAATGTAGGCAATCAGTGAATCTAGACTGTGGGAAACCCTGGCCAGCAAACTGCCCATTTGCCTCTAAAAATAAATTACAAGAAAACAAACGATGAAAAGAAGTATGAAAAATAGGTTGACTGAAGTCATGTGAAGACCTTGTTTGGATGCTGATTCAAACAAATCAACATAAATAAATAAATAAATAAATACTTTTGAAAAATAAAAAATAATGTATACTTATGACAATTCTTTTAATACCTTACTTGATCCAATTAAATCCAATTTAATATCTTGTTATTTTCTAGAAAATGATAAAGCCCACTCAAAAATTTTCAGCTAGAGAGATTCGTATTCCAGTAGTAACTACTGGACCTTTCATAAAACCTCTTTGAGTGTCAATATGGAGATAAATTTAGAAAAGTCATAGGATTGTGAGTTCCTGCATACAAAAACACATTACCAAAGACCTAATTACTCTCTGAAGAGTTAAAATTCTAAAAAAGAAAAAAAAAAACTTGTAACCAAATCTCTCAGCAATACGGTAGTGATGTTTATAAAAATTTTAAACTTGTTATTCCCTAGGAAAAGATTATGTCTTCAGGAGCTTCATAGCAATGAATTTAGATAATCACCACCACCCACTTTACATATAACCCACCACTGAGGGCTAGATATGTTTCTTGTAACTTCTTCAATCTAATGAACAAAAAAAGTGGTCCTATATCTTGAGCTATTATTGGATAATCTTAAAACATACTTCCAAGTTCCTGAAGCTGAAGTTTTAGACCAATGAATGAAGTGGTAAGATGATCGGTACCCAAAACTCTGCATAGAGGCTTCCTTTTTATAATCCATAGAAGGGAGGAGCTACTAGAGATCAGATAAAGGCCAACCACAGGTAAAAGCCAACCACAGATAAAACCTCAATGCTAGGCTCCACTTTTCAACTTTTCTGCTCGTAAAACTTTAGTCAGAAGTGGAAAAATAGATTTATCTTAAAGTCACCTTTTTCTTTCTCTTTCTTCGCTCTGTGCAAATGTTACTGATTGGAGGAGAAACACAAAGCCCGACAATAATAAGAAAAAGGATGAGAAAAAAACAAGCCCCAAAATAAAATATCCAGCCTCTGGATAGTTGAGTTAGCTGTGCTGATGTAGAAATAGAAAGTCCTCTAGTCATTTAATGTTCTATATAGAATATGTATATATTTGTGTGTATATAATGTAGATGATATATATTATATATTGTATAGGTATATGTATTATATATATGTATACACATGTATATATGTATGTGTGTATGTATAAATACAAATTCATGCACACATCTCAATATGTAATGCAAACACATGCAGACATACAGAGATACAGAGATACACAGAGTGAGAGAGAGTAAACTTTCATAGAACACACTTTTCTCCTTCTAGAACCATTTATTATATCTCTTCATTTCCTATATTTTCTTGTTGAATGTATGACATCCATTTTAATTTATTATTATTATTTTTTTAGAGACAGAGTCTCACTCTGTCACCCAGGCTGGAGTGCAGAGGAGCAATAGTTGCTCACTGTAACCTCAAACTCCTAGGCCTCAGCAATCCTCTGGCCCCAGCTTCCTGAGTGACTAGGACCACAGGTGAGAGCTACCTCACACAGCTAATGTTTAAATTAATTTTCATGTAAAGACAGATTTTTGCTATGTTGCCCAAGTTGATCGTGAATTCTTGGCCTGAAGTGATTCTCCATGTTACCCTCCCAAAGGCTAAGGATACAGACCTGCGCCATCAAACACAGGTGATGTATATTTTTAAAGGTATAATTTGTATATCTTTATTTTTGTTAATAATAAGATACAATAGATGTAATTGTTAATACTAAATATTGTTAATAATAACATTATTGCTAATGAAAATTTTAGAGAAAATGTTACATATTTTATTTTTTTATTGGAAAACATTATTTTTAGCTAATTGGAGAAAAGTAATGCCCAAAATATTATTATTAATTTCCATGTGTAAGCATGTTGAAATACATGGACACACAAAGTTAAAACTAGCATTTAAAGCATATTTTATATAAAAGTATAAATATAATATGGTTTCATATTTGTTATAAAAATATAATATGTTTAGGGGTTGATGCAGAAGGCAAAGAAAATATAAATTTTTAATGTGAACTATAATTTTATTAAAATAGAAACTCCAATAATATTACGTTGACTTCTAGACTTGTGCCTAGCCCATACTAGGTACTCAAGAATATTTTTTAATTAATAAGGAAGGAATGAAAACCTGGTAGAAGGAAGAAGAAGACAGAAAACATAAAGATTTACAAAAAAGTTTTGGGAAAAAAGCAGTGGATCCAGAGGCTTTTCAATATAGAGATAAAAACCAACTAAAAAAATGTTTTCTCTCTAAGTGAAGATGCAATGTTAATGTTTTTCCTTTCTACCTTCAGAATAGAGGTCTAGAAGGATTTTTCCAGGCAATTGTTAACAAATTGATCTTTCATTGCAGGACTCTAGCTCTGCAACCCCTACACCTCTCTTTCCAAGTTGTGTAAAATGTTAAGTGTAAGGTTTTATTAGCTTACTACATGAGTACATTAGGAGAATCAAATGAGATAGATTTTGGTAGTCCTAGCTAGAGCAATTAGATAAGAGGGAGAAACAAATGGAATCTACATTGGAAAGGAAGAAGTCAAATTGCCCTTATTTGCAGATGATGATAGGATCTTACATTTGGAAAAACCTAAAGACTCTACCAAAAATGATTAGAACATATAAACAAATTCAGTAAAGTTGTAGAATACAAAATCAACATATAAAAATCAGTAGCATTTCTACATGCCAATAGCAAACAATCGGAAAAAGAGATCATGAAAACAATCCCATTTACAATAGCTACAAATAAAATTAAATATCCAGGAATTAACTAATGTAGTGAAAGATCTCTACAATAAAAACTATAAAACAATGATAAAATAATTTGAAGGGGATACCCAAAAAATGAGATATTCCATGTTCATGGATTCGAAGAATCAGTATTGTTAAAACATCCAAAAGCAATCTACAACGTCAATATAGTCCTTATCAAAATATCAATGACATTCTTCACAGAAATAGAAAAAAGCAATTCTGAAATTTATATGGAACCACAAAAGATGCAGAATAGACAAAGGTATCCTGAACAAAAAGAACGAAACCTGCAGAATCACATTACTTAACTTCAAATTATACTACGAAGTCAATTAACCAAAACAGTTTGGTAGTGCCATAAAAACAGACACCTAGACCAATGGAACAGAATGGAGAACCCAGAAAGAAATCCATACATCTACAGTGAAATCATTGTCAACAAAGGTGTCAAGAATGTACATTGAGGGAATAACAGTCGCTTCAATAAATAGTGCTAGGAAAACTGGATATCCATATGCAGAAGAGTGAAACTAGACCCCTAGGCCTGGCGCGGTGGCTCAAGCCTGTAATCCCAGCACTTTGGGAGGCCGAGACGGGCGGATCACGAGGTCAGGAGATCGAGACCATCCTGGCTAACACGGTGAAACCCCGTCTCTACTAAAAAATACAAAAAACTAGCCAGGCGAGGTGGCAGGCGCCTGTAGTCCCAGCTACTTGGGAGGCTGAGGCAGGAGAATGGCGTGAACCCGGGAGGCGGAGCTTGCAGTGAGCTGAGATCCGACCACTGCACTCCAGCCTGGGGCGACAGAGAGACTCCGTCTCAAAAAAAAAAAAAAAAAAAAAAAAATCAAATCAAAATGGATTAAAGATTTATATATAAGATGTCAAACTGTGAAACTACTAAAAACCACATTGGGGAAACTCTCCAGGATGTTGGTCTGGGGGCAAAGACTTCTTGAGTAATACCCCACAAGCATAGAACAATCAAAACAAAAATGGACAAAAGAGATCACATTAAGTTAAAAATCTTCTGCAGAGCAAAGAATACAATCAACAAAGTGAAGAGACAATTCACAGAATGGGGGAAAGTTTTCAAACCTTTCTTCTGACAAGGGATTAATAACCAGAATACATAAGGAACTCAAACAACTCAACAAGAAAATATCTAATAATTCATTTAAAAATGAGCAGAGGAGTTGAATAGACATTTCTGAAAAGCAGACATATGAATGGCAAACAAGTACATAAAAAGATGATCAACATCATTGATAATCAGATAAATGCAAATCAAAACTACCATGAGATATTATCTTACCTTAACTAAAAGGGATTTTATTCCAGACAGGCAATAACAAAAGCTGGTGAGAATGTAGAGAAAAGGGAACCCTTGTATACTGTCGGTGGGAATGTAAATTAGTATAACCACTTTGGATTACAGTTTGGAGACTCCTCAACAAAGTAAAACTAGACCTACTATATCATCCAGAAATCCTACTGCTGGGTGTATATCCAAAAGGAAGAAACTCAGCATACAGAGGAGATAACTGCTCTCCCGTGTTTACTGCAGCAACCATTATTCACAATAGTCAAAACCTGGAAGCAACCTAAGCGTCCATCAGCAGAAGAATAGATAAAGATAATGTGGTGCAGATACACAATGAAGTACTATTCAGCCATCAAAAAGAATAAGATCCTGTCATTTGCAACAACATGGGTGGAACTGGAGATTATTATGTTAAGTGAAATAAGCACGCATAGAAAAACAAAGTTTTTATGTTCTCACTTATTGTGGGAGCTAAAAATTAAAACAACTGAACTCATGGACATAGTAGAATGATGGTTACCAGAGACTGGGTGGAAAAGGGATGGTTAATGGTATAAAACTATCGTTGGATAGAATGAATAAGATCTAGGCTTTGATAGCACAACAGGGTGATTACATTAAATGATAATTTATTGTACATTTAAAAATAACTCAAAGTAAACAACTGGATTGTTTGTAACACAAAGAAAACAAATGCCTGAGGGGATGGATACCCCATTTACCCTGATGAAATTGTTATGCATTGTATGCCTGTATCCAAATATCTCATGTACCTCATAAATATATACATCTACTCTGTACTCACACATTTTTAAAAAAAAATTAAATGAGATGGATTTTTCAGCACTGTAGAGCAGTTAGTTTTCCAAGCTATAAAATTCTTACAATTGTTGTCATAATTATAATTATTATTAACATGCATGAATGGTTCCAAAATGTATATTGTTCAAAGTTAGACTCCCACATTTTTCTGCAGTCATAATAGTAGTTATCCTTTCATTTGCCTTCCTCAGTTTTTGCTAAATTACTAATTATTAAAATATATTTAGACCTGAATTTGAAACCCACTATACTGCTGCAAAATTAATGACAAGCCCCTTCCCACCCATGTCCAATAAATTCTGAGAACCTTTGCCCTTCTCTAATGATACTTTACATATACCTACGTTATTCTATGGAGTTTGCATGTTTTAAGAACAAATGTTTCTTTGAAAACATTTCAATTTTATTTTTCTCTTTATGTTTTAATTGGATTTCCTGGGAAACATCAAAGTACATGAATTTAAAGTAAAACTGTAGAGGCATTAGGAATAGAATACTCACAGATACCTTTAGATTTCATTATGTTTTTGGATTGAGTATTTTACCACAGGCTTCCCAGACGGAGGTTTTGCCAGTAGCACAGTAGCACTCATATATAGAATGCAACCCCAAAGGTTTTACTTACCTTGAGTCCTAGACTAGATACAGGGTTAATCAGTATTTTGTGGTTTAGATTCTCAATATACTACCTGTCAGCTGCATAAAAAGTAACATCAACCTTGTTCCATGCTGACTTTTGCTTTTTAATAATATCACCGAGCACAAAAATTTATAGGACATTTTGTATTACTGTTTGACCTAGTCAACAATTTCCATTTGATAGGACAATATCATTTTCAAGAGCACATACTTTGTTTCTTTGATTTTTGTTAATTAGTTTAGACAACAGACTAATTAAGAACTTACATTTGAAGCTCAGTGTCATGCATTAGGGTTATAAGGATAAATAAGGAGCACTCCTTATCAATAAGTAGTCTAGCACCAAGAGGAGGAGACCAAGTTGCTTTTAATCATTTGGAGCATGTATGTATTACATTGTATATTGGAGCTTGCAGTGATTTCAGTGTTCATGGCAGGGATGTGTATGATTTAATTCTTGAAGTTGCTTTATACCTTCAACATGCCAACTAACACGTTTTGTAATAAAATGGTGTTTAACTGATATCTTCTCAATTAATCCTCTATGGGTTAATTCTTCTGCAGTTTTCCAGTATAATATTAACTGATATCACTGATAATGAACTTGAAACATCTAAGATGGGAGTATCTTTTGAATCATTAAGCACTGGGTTATTTTTATTAGCATTTTTGTTATATTGTGATAGTCTGAAAATTAAAATTACCTATTCAGTACATCCGACCAGTCTATTAAGGAGAAAGGAGTATTCTAATTATACTGGGAGCCAAAATGTTTGCAGTTTCTCACATTAGGTAAGGATTTATAAAGTAATGACCATCTACCAAAAACTATCCACCAGTCTTTAAATTCCATTTACACTTGTATTCTCCATATCCAACTTGTTCAGCAGGAGTAGAATTTTGTTGTTGTTGACCACAGGCGGCACTAATGTATGCTCAGTTCTGTCATATGTTGGTATACAGAATTCTAATCCTCCATATTTTCTTTACTAATCATATATTTTGCTTCTGTGGATTCCAGAAAAATAGCACAAAACCAAACCATATATGTAAACCATATCAAAGAATATTTTCAATCAAGTTTTCAAATAGGATGTTCTCTATAGTCAACTATGACACTTGCAGTAGATAGAAATCTCTATCCTATGTCATTCATTTTTCCATTTATTTTTCCTGTTACTGAATTTAGGTTTTCAGCTTTCTACACTCTGCTTCTGCCTTTTTCTCTTGTCCACTTTTAGTTCCCAAGGGGAAGAGTAAATCAGTTCTACTTTATTTCAAACACTTGTGGTCCAGGTTATTGAGAGTTGTGATGATATCCAGAAATTGGATGGAAGTTGACTTTTTCTACATTTAACCAGAGATCTGTGCATTATCATTAGTTATATAAATAGTATGGGCAGACTTTTTCTTAAAAAATACAATTGAGAGTCTCACAAGAATAATTTTATTAGAAAGACAAAGCATGAAATAAAACAAATCTGGTTGTTTTCAACCGTCTGACACTGACTGCATGCAGTGGGACTTACAACTTTTCTTTCTAATTAGATAACTGGCCAGCTAGCCAATAATTAACATACAAATTCAATCATTTCTTTCTAACAGTCTTTCCTCTAGGTGCTTAAATCTGATGCAGAAATTTCACACTGCTATGAAATTTGTAGTCAAATCAAAATCATATTCATCAAATTCACCCAGGACCTCAATGTACCTTTCAAATCCTATCTGTCTGTCAAGTAGCATTTCTCCTATTTATCAAGTTCCCTCTGTCCTCTCAACATTATATTACAGCTTTTAAAATCCCAAACTTTTGCTCACGTTCTCCTTTATTGCATGAAGTAATTTTTCTTGGTATTTGTTATTAGTTACATCCCCGTGCAAGGGTATCAGATCTAAAATATCTGGCAGCTAGAATATCTAACATATCCCTCCTTTGTGCTATTTGAGAGCCCCTTGGAAACATCTGCCACTCAAAATATAGTAAATCATTTATTTAATTGTTTATCTTCTCTACTGGGCTGACTCCCTTGAAGAGAGACACTGAGTCTTTTATTTCTATTTCTCCAGGCCTTCTTCATATTTAGCAATGATTTTGATGTTTAATAAATACCTACAAGGTAAATTGAATACATTTGAGTATTCAGAAGATGACTTAAAAGGACATTTAGATCAATGACAAACAAGAATATTTTATACATCAAAGTGCTGAAAACTTCATCTGCTAGTGAATAAGCCCTAGCATTTTGTTGAAGGTAGTGCTGAATGCTGAAAATACTAAGTTAGAAACTAAATCTCATGAAATTTTGATAAGTTCATTAGATGTACTTGTAGATCAATATATACTCTGCTCTTGATTAAAATCATATATTTGAAAATAGATGTTTGGAACATTCTGACTAAGAACTTAGACTGTGAAGTTCCTCATTGTTCAACAAACTGTATACATGAAGTAGAAAAACACACTTGGTGTATAAAGAAGTACAATGTGTTCTCAAAAACGTAGGCAAGAAGGATCATTTCTAAGAAATCTAACTCCTATCAAGTAAGACATAGATCTGTTTAATATAAAATACTGTTTTTTACTCATAAAAGTCAAACATTGTCTCATGGATGAATTTTCATGAAATGAAGTCAGCAGTATATTTAGCATGATGGTAAATCATAGTAAGTATTTTGGGGATTCTTAAAGAACACAAATTATTGAAGTCCAATTCATTATCATCTGAACAATATACAGCAAGGTGTATCTCAGCATTACTTTAGTGAACTTTGCAAATGTGCTCATTCACTTTTTCAAATCAAAGTGTGCTGTATAGAGGCCTCAAAAAACCCTATGAGGCCATTGCCTGTATAGGATCTGAATAAGGGAAGGATCAATTACATATCTGAATGGGGTGGCAAGCTGAGAAGGTGAATGGGAACAGAAAGTGAGAGAGGAAGAGATGCTAAGTTTAAAAAGTCATAATTAAAATGCAACATAGTATGTAATTCAGTTTATAGAATATTTTGAAACGGTCAAAAGTATAGAAACAGAAAACAGTGGTGCCAAGGACTGCAAATAAAGGGAGGAATTGATAGCAAAGTGGCATGAATAAATTTTGGGAGTGAGAGGAGTAGTGTATATCCTGGTTCTCGTGGTGGTTACAGAGCTGCATGCATTTGTAAAGACTTATAGAACTAAGGACTAATAAGAGTGATTTTAAAATTAAACCTTTAATTTTGAGATAATGGTAGATCTGCATACAGTTGTAAGAAATAATATAAAGAAATCCCATGTAACCTTTATTCATTTTTTCAGTGGTAACATCTTGCAAAACTTTAGTACAATATTACAATAAGGACACTGATATTGATATAGTCAAAATACAGAACACTTCATCTCCACAAGAATCTCTCATATTACTCTTTGATAGCTACATCCTACCCCTGCCACAGCCTTCTTAACTCATGGCGACCATCAATATGCTCTTCATTTTCATATAGACAGTAAAGTCCACTGCAAATAACAGTTTCATTTCTTTCTATTGAATTCTATGCCTCTTAGTTTCTTTTCTTGCCTCATCACTTTGGCTAGAACTTCAGCAGCTTGTTGAATAAGAGTGAGGAGAGGTGAAAAATCTGACTTTGTTTCCTAACTTAAGGAGAAAGCATTCCATCTTTTACCATTAAGTATAATGTTAGTTGTAAATTTTGCATAGATGATCGAACAAGTAAAGGTAGCTTATCTCTCTTTCTATTTTGCAGAGTGAATATGTTGAATTTTGTCAAATGATTTTTCTGCATCAATTGATAGTAATCATATGTTTTAATTTTTACACTCTTATTTTATGGTGAATCCCATGGCTTGAAGTTTGAATATTGAACCTGTAGTGCATAGATGGGCTAAACTCCAAGTGGTCATGATGTATAATTCTTTTTATATGTTGCAGAACTCTATTTGCCATAGTTTCATAAGAATTTTTATGTATGTATTCATGAGGAATATTGGTGTTTTTTTTTTTTTTTTTTGTATTTCTTTGTATGGTTTTGTTATCAGGGTAATAATAATTAATCAAGAAGAGCTATCTATTGTAGTTTATGGGAACAATTGTGTAGAATTGTGTTGATTCTTCCTTAATCATATGACAGGATTCTCTGGTGGAAATATCTGATGCTATAGATTTCTTTTGAAGGAGTTTATAAAATCACAAATTCAATACTAATAATTATAAGACTATTTAAATTATCTATTTCACATTGAGTGAGCCATGATAGTTTGTGTTTTTGAAGAAAAAAATGGTCCATTTCCACTAAGTAGCCAAATTTAAGTGTGTAAAGTTGTTCATACAATACCACCTTTTCATGTCCATAGGTTTGTAATGATGACTTCTCTTTCCTACCAGATATTATTGGTAATTTATGTCTTTTATATTTTTTCTTTGTTAATTTTTTACAGGTTTGTTGATTTTATTGATATTTTCAAAGAACCAGCTCTTTGTTTCACTGATTTTCACTATTACTTTCAGTTTTTAATTGCATTAATTTGTTTTCCTTTGTTATTTTCTTCCTCTTGTTTAATATGCATCATTTTTTTCTTCCATTTAGGTCTTTGAAATTGCAAGCATACATTACTGATTTAAGACTTTGCTTCTTTTCTAGTGTATGCATCTAGAGCTATACATTTCCCTCTCAGCACTGCTTTAGCTATGTCTCACAAATTTTAATTCATTATAGTTTTATTTTTATTTAGTTCCATATTTATTGGGGTTTATTAAGATTTTCTTTGTGATTTCTGGATTATGTAAAATTGTGTTATTATGCTTTCAAAACTTTTCATTTGATTCTTCTTTGTATAGTTTATTTGCTAAGACTTTCTTCTTTGCTACAATCTTAAACGAATTTGTAATTTGTTTCTAGAATGTTTTTGATTGGTTTTTGAAGAAATTATGATGTGGTCTCTAAAATGTGTGTTAGAGAATTCTAACACGTCTGTCAGCTGCGAGTTGGTATCTATTGTTTGTCTTGTTTATGAGTTTGAGATCGTTTTGTTTTGAGTGAAATTTACATATCTTTCCCAAATATTATGAAACTCTCAGCTTTTTTAGACCTCTGCTTAGTTGACTTTTTCTGATGTTGCTCCATTTTGCAGTGTTAAACAGAAGGGATGAAAGTAATATTTCTGGCAGAAATCCTACTTGAGCGTTACTGTCTATTGTGTGGGGTTATGGAGAATAGCAAAAAACAATATCCAAAGCAGGGGCATGGCTAATTATACCACATAGCTTTCATTCACTGGGATATTCACTAATTATATACCACCATTATACCACGTAGCTTTCATTCACTGGGATATTCCATGGCAAATGCTTATTTTTTAGTGTGTCATAAATTTATCGTGATACAAATTATTGAATTTGTTAACTTTTGCTAAAACATCTTTACAAAATTATGAAAATTTTCAAATATAATTTTGAATAATTAAAATATTCAGAACACATCAGAACAGAAATAAAACCTATGACTAGAAAAATGGCAGATAATACAGCAAAATTATAATAGTGGTTGACTCTGGGCAGTTAGATTATGAGTGATTATTTGTTTTCTTCTATTTTACTACATTTGTTGAATTTGTTAAATAAGTATGCATTACTTTAGAGTGAAGAAAGAAATAAAATGCATTTTAGGTTTCTTAGTGTAGTAGGTTTTCTATGTACACTCAGGTCAGCAATCATGAAATGGATGCATAAAATGAATTATAAGAATAAAGTATTATTGAAAGTAAAATCTATTTTATTTGCTGACTTATGTCTTGGTTTCATTTTTACTTCTTTTATTTTCTTTCAACTTAATTGTCTAACTTAAAATGTCCCGTTTAAACTGGAACAATTAGAACAACAAAATGAATAATGTAGTATTGGATGATAACCCAAAATATAAAATAAATGCCCATGAATCTTTCTATGAAAGATTGAATGAATAAATAAATGGGGAGAAGAGACAAATCTCCCATAGAGAAGAATTCGAAACAATTTGTGTAGATAACCAACCTTCAAGCCCGTGAGGCACAATTCTTCATTCCTTAAGTATGGGCTGCACTTAGTGAGTTTCTGCATATGGTGTGAAAAGGGTGGTTTAACTTTGTATTGAAAAATGTCACAAAAAATGCCCGAGCCAGGTGCTCAAATTCATATCATGTTCCCTTGATAAGATTTGAAGAAATAGAAGTATGACTTTAACTTTGTGGTCTTTCTCCTCAAAATCCATAATCCTATTCAAATCATGAGAAAAACATCAAACAAATTCCAATTTAGGATCACTCTACAAAATACCTGACTAGAAATACTCAAAACCATCAAGGTCATTAAAAACTAATCAATTCTAAGCAACTGTCACAGCCTATGGAGACATGATGAGTAAATATAATATGGGGTCCTGGATGGGATCCTAGAACAGAAAAAAAAGACATTACATGAAAACTAAGGAAATATGAGTAAAGTTATGGACTTTAGTTAATAAAAATGGTCAGTATGGTTCATTAATTGTAACAAATGTACTATACTAATGCAAGATGTGAATGACAGGAGAAACTGGGTATGGGATATATGATAACTGTCTATTTTGTTTATATTTTTTCCATAAAACTACTCTAAAATACATTTAATTTGAAAAACTTGAGTTACCTTAATCACAAAAAAAATCTCATTTATTTATATAACTTTTTGCAAGCTCTTAATTTTGTTTCAGTTAGACAGAATAAAAAGATATAGGGGAGGGCAAGATGGCCAATTAGACGCAGTCAGGTGTAACAGCTCCCACTGAGGGACCAAGATGACTGATGTCCTCCTAACAGTTCTTCAGAGGGAAGCTACCAAGAGTCAACTGAGGGAAGATAGAAGCTTGGCTGAAGGGGGAGAAAGCTGGGAATCCTGCTTGGGGCTACCACACACCGAGACTCATTCCTAACTCATGATGGCTCCAGGGGAACCGGTGAGTTGAACTGGCAAGAAGCAACCTGCTCTTGCCACTGGCCTCAGGCACATGGGCATGAGAAACCCCTTGACCACCACAGGGACACATGAGTTGGCAAGGAGAGTGGTTTAGAGAAGTGGGAGAGGCAGCAAGACAATTGATGTAGAGCCCAGAGAGTTTGATGCGAGAGCTTCTGTGGTGGAGCACAGTTAGGGACAGTCCTCCCCCAGGCTCCAATTGCTCTCATAGGAAATTTCAGCCCTAGGAAAACTGTTGGACCAGACCTCTGCAGGGAGGTCTTACCTGTCAGGTGGGGCCAGTCCTACCTGAACACCCCTTGGTTGGCTGGCCTCTCCTGGGACCCCAGCCTGGCTCCACCTGCTTGAAGGGCAGTCTCTGGTTTCCTGGGGACCCACACTATAGCTTCTGTGCTGGAGGACCATTCTTGAGTAGCAGAGAGCTTCAGCTTGACCCCTATGGCCAAGTCCCAGCCTGCACTCTACCTCCACATACTTCAGCTTCCCCTGGACCCACAATAACTCCCAATATCACTTTACTGGTATGTGTCTACATGGGCAGTTTTTGCTTTTCATGCCCTGCCAGCACACAGGACTGTAGTCCAATCCCCTGCCCCTACTGATCAACATTGCAGACATAGCCTTGGCAAGCACAGAACCAGCTGGCTCCACTTCCATCAGCACCCCACTGTTATGAGGGGGATCCTTGCTCCCAGAGCTCCCAAGATGGTGGTGGGCCGCTTCCAAGATGGTGGCAAGCCTCATGTTCTCTGACCTGGGGTTCTTGGCCTCACGGATTCCAAGGAATGGAATCTTGGGCCATGCAGTGAGTGTTATAGCTCTGTTAGAAGCTGTGGCTCATGGAAGAGAACCATGGAATCCAGTGACAAGTGTTCAGCTCGATTAGGACGAACCCAGTCACTTAGCCATGCAGGAACAATCACAATCCATTCGCCTGATCAGGAACAGCAATGGGCGCCTTGCTGGACCAGAAGCACAGTGGACACTCTGCCGGATCCAGACGGATGGAAATCAGCCGTGGGTCTGCCACAGCGGCAAACAGCAGTGTTGCATGGCGAGTGAAAACTCAGCTCCAGCCATAACAAACATGGACCAGAAGAGAGTGCAGTTGCAAGGTGTAATAGAGTGGAAACAGAGCTCCCATACAAAGGGAGGGGACCCAAAGATGGTAGCCTTTGCTGGCTCCAGTGCCTGGGTTTATATCCTGATCATTGTCCCTCCCATTGTGCTCTCAGGCAATAGATGATTGGCTATTTCTTTACCTCCTGTTTTTGCCTAATTTGCATTTTAGTGAGCTCTTTTTACTATCTGGTCGGTCAGGTGTGAGCTAAGTTACAAGCCCCATGTTTAAAGGTGGATGCAGTCATCTTCCCAGCTAGGCTTAGGGATTCTTAGTTGGCCTAGGAAATCCAGTCAGTCCTGTCTTTCACCACCTTTGTGCTAACACTGCACAGAGAACAGTGGATCCTTCCCTGTCCTGGGTGATTATTCCTTCATGTGTGGCACAGAGAAGGCACCCAGATTTGTGCCTGCCAGTATTCTGCCCCTGAGCCAATACGATCTAAAGGGCCATAGTGCACACAGTCACCAGCAGGGCCCCTGACCTGCCCCAAGCTACATTGTCTCCATCACTGTAGTGAATGCCTGCAGGGAGGCAACCTCCCTCTGCAGCCACTAGCACTCTACTGCAGCTACCACTACCACTGCTGCTGGCACGTGGGGAGGAAGATGGAACCTGCTGTCCCGACATTCTGAAACACTTTCACTGACATCACCCATCAGAATTCGGTGACCATTGGTCCAGTAGCACCTCGATCCCCACAGCACAGTAGATTCTTAACCTCAAGGAACCAGAGAAAAAAGGCAGAACCCAATACAAGTCTCACAGAGTTAGAGCACACAGTACAGGAGATGAAAACTGAGCACTGGCCCCCTAAAATCTTCCAGAAATGAAACCAGTCAGCTGAATCCACCTTATCCTTTAATCAAACTCTCAAGGCCATCAAATATGATAACAGAAAAAAAACCCATCCAAAGGTTAGCAATCTCAAAGATTGAAGGTAGATCAGCCCACAAAGATGCAAAAGAATCAGAGCAAGAACTCTGAAAACTCAAAAAGCCAGAGTTACCTCTTTCTTGCAAATGACTGCGTCACCTCTCCAGCAAGGGTACTGAACCTGGCTGAGATGGCTGAAATGACAGCAATATAATTCAGAATATGGATAGAAAAAAATTACGTAGCTACAAGAGTACATTGAAACCCAATCCAAGGAAGCTAAAAACCATGATAAGACAATTCAGGAGCTGACAGACAAAATAGTCATTATAGAAAATAATTTAACCAACCTGATAGAGCTAAAAAACACTACAAGAATTTCATAATGCAATCACAAGTATTAATAGCAGAATAGACCAAGTGAAGAAAAGAATCCCAGAGCTTGAAGATTGGCTTTCTGAAATAAGACAGTAAGACAAGAATATAGAGAAAATAATGAAAAAGAATGAACAAAACCTCCGAGGAATATGAGATTATGTAAAAAAAACCCAATCTATGACTCATTAGTGTCCCTGAAAGAGATGAGGAGAATGCAACCAATTTGGAAAACATATTTCAGGATATTGAAGCAGGATATTTCCCTGACCCCTTTGTGGGACTCATGACAAAGGTGGCTTGTTTACTTAACCCACCACTCTCAACTCCTTGCAGAAAGGAATGCAAGCAAACAAGGCAGGATCTGGAGTGCATGAGTGCTGGAACCCTTTTGGTGCCAACAAGATCAAACTCTGCTCACTGAGACCTGTTGTGTTCCACCCTTCAAGGGAGGGAGTGCACAGGTGAGTAAGTGCAGGAGCCAGAGTGAGTGCTTTTGGGCGCTGGCAGAAGCAAACTGTGCAGGCCATGTGGTAGCATTCAGGCCTGGTGCCCCAGAAGTCATGTTACAGAGTTCTTTTAACTCTGCCATCTGAAGATGGCTTAAATGTTGATAACTTAGTGGGCCCTCTGCCTTTTTGTGTGGGGCGATGGCCCTCTGCCAGCAAAGGCAAAGGGTGAGTGTGACAGCCTTTTTTATCCACACTTGTGGCTCCAAAGCTCTTGTCCAGTGTCCAGGAAAAATAAGGTTACATGAATTAATTGAAGGATGGTAAATGCGGGGCCTTTTCCTGCTAATGAAAGTGACTCTTGGTGGGAAGGGAAACTGAAAAGGGGACAGAGTTGGTAGGTAATATTACCCTGAGGTCCAGCTATCTTCAGCTGGATTCTTCTCCAAAGTTATGCCATCAAGCTCTCCCTCTGAAGTCAAGCCCCTTCTCTCCAATGTTCAGCCATTGTTCCCAACATCCAACTGCTTCTCCTCTCTACTGGCTGAGCCTGGGGTCTTTATAAGCACAGAATGGGGGTGGGGCAGGCCATGAGTAGTTTAGAAAAAAAGCAATATTTGAGTGGAAAAATAAGAATAAAAGTTGTCACTTTGGGTTGAGGACTTCAGGCTTTTCAGCTTGAGGGTGGGGTTTTGTCAGGGACCCACCCTATCATGCCTGGAATTTCTCTGCCCCCTGTCACTATCAATATCATCCATGAGAACTTCCCCAATCTAACTAGAGAGACCAAATGCCAAACTTAGGAAATACAAAGACCCCAGGAAGATACTTTACAAGAAGATCATCCTCAAGATGATCTTCAAATAGCATAATCAGCAAACTCTCTAAGGTTAAAATAAAACAACATTAAAAGCAGATAAAGAGTTCAGGTTCACCTACAAAAGGAAGCCCATCAGACTAACAGTAAACCTCTCAGCCGAAATTCTACAAACCAGAAGATTGAAGGCCATCATTCTTAAAGAAAATACATTCCAAGCCAGAGTTTTAGATTTGCCCAAGCTAAGCTTCAAGAGCAAAGAAGAAATAAGATCCTTTTTAGACAAGCAAATGCTGAGAAATTTGTTACTGCCAGGTCTGTCTTGCAAGAGCACCAGAAGGAATCACTAAATATGGAAAGGAAATACCATTATCAGTCACTACAAAAACACACTGAAATACACAGACCAGTGACACTATAAAGTGACCACATTAACAACTCTGCATAATAACTAGCTAACATTATGATGACAGGATCAAATCCACATATATTAATACTAACCTTAAATGTAAAATGGCTAAATGCTGCAACCAAAAGACAGAGTGGCAAGCTGAATAAAGAACCAAGACCCATTGGTATGCTGTCTTCAAAAGATCCATCTCACATACAATGGCACAAATAGGTTCAAAATAAAGGGATGGAGAAAATTCTACCAAGCAAATAGAGAAAGCAGGAGTCGCAATCCTGATTTCTGACAAAACAGACGTTAAACCAACAAAGATCCAAAAAGACAAAGAGGGCAGTACATAATGGTAAAAGATTCAATCCAACAAGAAGATCCAACTATCCTAAATACAGAAACACCCAAAACAGAAACATTCAGATTCATAAAGCAAGCTCTTAGATACCCAAACAATAGTAGTGGGATATTTTAACACCCCATTGACAATATTAAACAGATAATCAAGGCAGAAAATTGACAAAGATATCTAAGATCTGAACTCAGCATCACATTAAATGGACCTGATAGACATCTACAGAACTCTTCACCCCAAACCAACAGAATATACACTATTTTCATTTTTATATTGCCTATACTCTAAAATTGATAACATAATCTAAAGTAAAACACTCTCCTTAGAAAATACACAAAACTTTGCACTGGGTTCGTAATTCCTCCTTTAGCTCAGAGAATTTTGATTGTCTGAAGCCTTCTTCTCTCAACTTGTCAAAGTCATTCTCAGTCCAGCTTTGTTCTGTTGCTGGCGAAGAGCTGCCTTCCTTTGGAGGGGAAGAGGTGCTCTGATTTTTAGAATTTACAGCTTTTCTGCACTGTTTTTTCCCCATCTTTGTGCTTTTATCTACCTTTGGTCTTTGATGATGGAACGAGACAGAAAGTTAACAAGGATATCCAGGAATTGAATTCAACTCTGCACCAAGCACACCTAATAGACATCTACAGAACTCTCCATGCAAAATCAACAGAATATACATTCTTCTCAGCACCACATAGCACTTATTCCAAAATTGACCACATAGTTGGAAGTAAAGCATTCCTCAGCAAATGTAAAAGAACAGAAATTATAACAAACTGTCTCTCAGACCACAGTGCAATCAAACTAAAACTCAGGATTAAGAAACTCGATCAAAACCACTCAACTACATGGAAACTGAACAACCTGCTCTTGAATGACTACTGGGTACATAATGAAATGAAGGCAGAAATAGAGATGTTCTTTGAAACCAATGAGAACAAACATACAACATACCAGAATCTCTGGGACACATTTAAAGTAGTGTGTAGAGGGAAATTTATAGCACTCAATGCACACAAGAGAAAGCAGGAAAGATCTAAAATTGACACTGTAACATCACAATTAAAAGAACTAGAGAAGCAACAGCAAACACATTCACAAGCTAACAGAAGGCAAGAAATAACTAAGATCAGAGCAGAACTGAAGGAGATAGAGACACAAAAAACCCTTCAAAAATCAATGAATCCAGGAGTTGGTTGTATGAAAAGTCAACAAAATAGATAGATGGCTAGCAAGACTAATAAAGAAGAAAAGAGAGAAGAATCAAATAGACTCAATAAAAAATGATAAAGAGGATATCACCACCTACCCCACAGAAATACAAACTACCATCAGAGAATACCATAAACACCTCCATGCAAATAAACTAGAAAACCTAGAAGAAATGGCTAAATTCCTGGACACATACACTCTCCCAAGACTAAACCAGAAAGAAGTTGAATCCCTTAATAGACAAATAACAGGCTCTGAAATTTAGGCAATAATTAATAGCTTACCAATCAAAAGAAGTCCAGGACCAGACAGATTCACAGTTGAATTCTACCAGAGGTACAAGGAGGAGCTGGTACCATTCCTTCTGAAACTATTCCAATCAATAGAAAAAGAGGGAATCCTCCCTAACTCATTTTTTGAGGCCAACATCATCCTGATACCAAAGCCTGGCAGAGACACAACAGAAAAAGGAGAATTTTAGACAAATATCCCTGATGAACCTTGATGCAAAAAATCCTCAGTAAAATACTGGCAAACTGGATCCAGCAGCACATCAAAAAGCTTATCCACCATGATCAAGTGGGCTTCATCCCTGGGATGCAAGGTTGGTTCAACATACACAAATTGATAAATGTAATCCAGCATATAAACAGAACCAAAGACAAAAACCACATTATTATCTCAATAGATGCAGAAAAGGCCTTTGACAAAATTCAACAGCCCTTCATGCTAAAAACTCTCAATAAATTCGGTATTGATGGAATGTATCTCAAAATAATAAGAGCTGTTTATGACAAACCCACAGCCAATATCATACTGAATGGGCAAAAACTGAAAGCATTCCCCTTGAAAACTGGCACAAGACAGGGATGTCCTCTCTCACCACTCCTATTAAACATAGTGTTGGAAGTTCTGGCCAGAGCAATCAGGCAAGAGAAAGAAATCAAGGATATTCAATTAGGAAAAGAAGAAGTCAAACTCTCCCTGTTTGCAGATGACATGATTGTATATATAGAAAACCCCATCATCTCAGCTCAAAAACTCCTTAAGCTGATAAGCAACTTCAGCAAAGTCTCAGGATACAAAATCAATGTGCAAAAATCACTAGCATTCTTATACACCAATAACAGACAAACAGAGAGCCAAATCATGAGTGAACTCCCATTCACAATTGCTTCAAATAGAATAAAATACCTAGGAATCCAACTTACAAGGGATGAGAAGGACCTCTTCAAGAACTACAAACCACTGTTCAATGAAATAAAAGAGGACACATACAAATGGAAGAACATTCCATGCTCACGGATAGGAAGAATCAATATCATGAAAATGGCCATACTGCCCAAGGTAATTTATAGATTCAATGCCATTAAGCAACCAATGACTTTCTTCACAGAATTGGAAAAAAACTACTTTAAAGTTCATATGGAACCAAAAAAGAACCCGCATTGTCAACACATTCCTAAGCCAAAAGAACAAAGCTAGAGGCATCATGATACTTGACTTCAAACAATGCTACAAGGCTACAGTAACCAAAACAGCATGGTATTGGTACCAAAACAGAGATATAGACCAATGGAACAGATCAGAGCCCTCAGAAATAATACCACACATCTGCAATCATCTAAACTTTGACAAACCTGATGAAAACAAGAAATGGGGAAAGGATTCCCTATTTAATAAATTGTGATGGGAAAATTGGCTAACTCTAAGTAGAAAGCTGAAACTGGATCCCTTCCTTACACCTCACACAAAAATTAATTCAAGATGGATTAGAGACTTAAATGTTAGACATAAAACCATAAAAACCCTAGAAGAAAACCTAAGCTATACCATTCAGGACACAGACATGGGCAAGGACTTCATGTCTAAAACACCAAAAGCAATGGCAACAAAAGCCAAAATTGACAAATGAGATCTAATTAAACTAACGAGCTTCTGCACAGCAAAAGAAACTACCATCAGAGTGAACAGGCAACCTACAGAATGGGAGAAAATTTTTGCAATCTACCCATCTGACAAAGGGCCAATATCCAGAATCTACAAAGAACTCAAACAAATTTACAAGAAAAAAACAAACAACCCCGTCAAAAAGTGGGTAAAGGATATGAAGAGACACTTCTCAAAAGAAGACATTTATGCAGCCAACAGACACATGAAAAAATGCTCTTCATCACTAGCCATCAGAAAAATGCAAATCAAAACCACAATGAGATACCATCTCATAGCAGTTAGAATGGTGATCATTCAAAAGTCAGGAAACAATAGGTGCTGGAGAGGATGTGGAGAAATAGGAACACTTTTGAACTGTTGGTGGGATTGTAAACTAGTTCAACTATTGTGGAAGACAGTGTGGCAATTCCTCAAGGATCTATAACTAGAAATACCATTTGACCCAGCCGTCCCATTACTGGGTATATACCCAAAGGATTATAAATCATGCTGCTATAAAGACATATGCACACGTATGTTTATTGCAGCACTATTCACAATAGCAAAGAGTTGGAACCAACCCAAACGTCCATGAATGACAGACTGGATGAAGAAAATGTGGCACATATACACCATGGAATACTATGCAACCATAAAAAAGGATTAGTTCCTCTCCTTTGTAGGGACATGGATGCAGCTGGAAACCATCATTCTCAGCAAACTATCACAAGAACAGAAAACCAAACACTGCATGTTCTCACTCATAGGTGGGAATTGAATAATGAGAACACTTGGACACAGGAACGGGAACATCACACACTGGGGTCTGTTGTGGTGTGGGGGAGGAAAGGGGGAAGGGACAGCATTAGGAGATATACCTAATGTAAATGACTAGTTAATGGGTGCAGCACACCAACATGGCACATGTATACATATGTAACTAAACCTGCATGTTGTGCAAATGTACCCTAGAACATAAAGTATATATATAAAAAAGTAATATACACACAAGGTTTTTTAGCAAAATGATAGAAACAATTTTCTTACACATAAAAAAATTGGGCACACCCAGAGAGTGAACCGTTATGCATCTCTTTCTTTAAAAAAAGAATTATTTATTTATTTTAGAGGTATTTAAGACATAATGTTAAATGAAAAGCAAATGTTCAAGATAAAAAAAAGAAAATACACAAAACTAAAATCCTAACAAACCATCTCTGAAAACACAACACAATCAAATTAGAAATCAAGACTAAGAAATGCACTCAAAACCATACAGTTACATTTAAATTGAATAACCTGTTCCTGAATGACTGTTGGGTAAATAATAAAATTGAGGCAGAAATCAAGAAGTTCTTTGAAATGAATGAAAACAAAGGTACAATGTACCAGAATCTCTAGGACACAGCTAAGGCAGTTTTAAGAAGGAAATGTATAACACTAAATGCTCACATAAAAAGTTAGAAAGATCTCAAGTTAGCAACCTAACATCACGACTAGAAGAACTAGAGAACCAAGAGCAAACCAGTTCCAAAGCTAGCAGAAGACAAGAAGTAACCAAAATTACAGATGAACAGAAGAAGATAGAGACACCAAAAACCGTTCAAAACAACAAATCCCATAGCTGGTTTTTGAAAAAAAGTAACCAAATAGGTAGACCACAGATAGACTAATCAAGAAGAAAACAGAGAAGATTCAAATAAACAAAATCAGAAATGACAAGGGGGGGCATATTACCACTGACCCCACAGAAATACAAGCAATGATCAGGGGATATTATTAATGCCTCTATGCACATAAACTAGAAAATTCAAAAAAATGAATAACTGAACACGTACACTCTCCCAATATTAAGTCAGAAAGAAATCAAATCCCTGAACAGACAAATAACAATCTCTAAAATTGAAGCAGTAATAAATAGCCTAACAACGACAACAACAACAATGACACAACCCAACACCAGGTGATTTCATAGCTGAATTCTACCAGATACAAAAAGAAGAGCTGGTAGTATTTCTGCTGAAACTATTCCAAAGACATGAAAAAGAGGGACTCCTTCCCAGTTCATTCCAGAGGCCAGCATCATCCCGATATGAAAACCTGGTAGAGATGCAACAAAAAAGAAAAACTTCAGGTCAATATCCTTGATGAACATTCATGGAAAAATCCTCAAAAGAAATAGTGGCAAACCAAGTCTAGCAGCACCTCAAGAGGCTTACAAACCATGATCAAGTAGGCCTTAACCTTGACATACTTGAATCAATAATGTGATTCTTCACATAAACAGAGCTAAAGACAAAAATCACATAATTATCTCAATAGATACAGAAAAGGCTTTTGATACAATTTCATATCTTTTTATGTTAAAAACTCTCAATAAACTAAGTACTGAAGGAACGTACCTCAAAATAGTAAGAGCCATCTATGCAAATCCAGAACAAATATCACACTGAATAGGCATAGCTGAAAGCATTCCCCTTGAAAGCCAACACAAAATAAGGATGCCCTCTCTCACCACTCTTATTCAACATAGAACAGGAAGTCCTGGCCAAGGCAATTGGACATGAGAAAGAAATACAGTGCATCCAAACAGAAAGAGAAGAAGCCAAACTATCCCTATATACAGATGACATGATGTTATATCTAGAAAACTCCAAACAGCTGAAAAGTTTCTTTAGCTCATAAAAAAACTTCAGCAAAGTCTCAGGATACACAATCAACGTGCAAAAGCCACTAACATTCCTATACACCTACAATAGACAAGCCAAGAGCAAATCAAGAACACAATCTCATTCACAATTGCCACAAAAAGAATAAAATATCTAGGAATCCAGCTAACTTGGGAGATCAAAAGTCTATACAATGAGAATTACAAAATACTGCTCAAAGAAATCAGAGACAACACAAACAAATGTAAAAACATCCTATGCTCATGAATAGAAAAAAATCAATATCATTAAAATTGCTCTTCTACCCAAAGCTATTTATAGATTCAATGCTATTCCTATCAAACTACCAATGACATCCTTCACAGAACTAGAAAAAAAACTATTTTAATACTCATATGGAACCAAAAAAGAAACTGAATAGCCAAAGCTGTTCTAAGCAAAAAGAAGAAAGCTGTAGGCATCACGCTTGTACTAAACAGTAACCAAAACAGCATGATACTGATACCAAAACAGACACATACACCAATGGAACAGCAGAGAGTCTAGAAATAAGGCCACACACCTACCACCATCCGATCTTTAATAAAGCTGACAAAAACAAGTAATGGGGGAAACGAGTTGCTATTCAACAAACGGTGCTGGGATAACTGGCTAGCCATATCCAGAAGATTGAAACTGGACCTCTTTATGACACCATATACAAAAATTAACTCAAGATTGATTAAAGACTTAAATGTAAAACCTAAAACTATAAAAACCCTGAAAGACAACCTAGGCAATACCAGTCTGGATTTGGGAATGGGCAATGATTTCATGGCATAGACACCGAAAGCAACCACAACAAGAGTAAAAACTGACAAATGGGATCTGGTTAACAGATTCTGTACAGCAAAAGAAAATGTCAACAGAGTATACAGACAACAGAATAAAAGAAAAACTTAGCAAACTATGCATCTAACAAAGGTCTAATATCTAGCATCCACAGCGAACTTAAATAAATTTACAAAAATTAAAAATCCAGACAATCCTATTAAAAAGTGAGCAAAGGATTAGGCACAGTGTCTCATGCCTGTAGTCCCAACACTTTGGTAGACTGAGGCAGGCAGATTGCTTGAGCTCAGAAGTTCACGACCAGCCTCAGCAACATGGTAAAATCGCAACTCTACCAAAAATACAAAAACTTAGCAAGGTATGGTGGTGCACACCTGTAGTCCCAACTATACTCAGGAGGCTGAGGTGGGAGGATCGCTTGAGCCTGGGAGGCTGCAGTGAGTCAAAACTGTACCTCTGCACTCCAGCCTGGGTGACAGAGCAAGACTCTATCACCCAGAACATGCAAAGAACATGCACAGACACTTTTCAAAGACAACATACATGTGGCCAACAAGCATATTTTACAAATCTCAATATCACTGATAATTAGAGAAATGCAAATCAGAACTATAATGAGGTACCATCTCACAGAATGACTAGTATTAAAAAGTTAAAAAATACCAGATGCTGGTGAGGTTGTGGAGAAAAGGGAGCACTTACACACTGTTTTTGGAAGTGTAAATTAATTCAACCATTGTGGAAAGCAGTATGACTTTTCTTTAAAGAACTAAAAGCAGAACTACCATTTGACCCAGCAATCCCATTACTGAGTTTATACCCAGAGGACAATAAGTAGTTCTTCCGTAGAGATACATGCACAGGAATGTTCATTGCAACACTATTCAAAATAGCAATGACATAGAATCAACCTAAATGTCCATCGATGACAGACTGGATAAAGAAAAGGTGGTATATAGATACCATGGAATACTTTACAGCCATAAAAAAGAATGAGATTATGTCTTTTGTGGGAACGTAAATGGATCTGGAGGCCATTATCCTTAGCAAACTAACACAGGAACAGAGAACCAAATACTGCATGTTCTCACTTATAAGAGGGAGCTAAGTGATGAGCACCTATGAACACTGAGAAAGTAACAACAGACACTGGGACTTCTTTGAGGGTTAGAGGAAGGAGTTGCACAGAAAAAGTAACTATTGGGCAGTACTAGGCTTAATATCTGAGTAACAAAATAATCTGTGCAACAAAATCCGAAGACACGAGCTTCCATGTAAGACAAACCTGCGCATGTATCCCCAAACCTGCGCATGTATCCCCAAACCTAAAATGAAAGTTAAAAAATGCTTTCCAAATCATAAAAGAAAAGTGGAATAGGAAAAACATATATAACAGTACCACATAAAATTATCTGTTATGCAACATTCCTTATTATTTTTCTAATCCACGTCTTCATGAATGTATGCTACAGTGAAAAACTGTGTTCATATGAAAGCGTTGAGGAAGACTGAGACTGCTGGTGTATGTAACAATGATTTAAGGAATCGAGTGGATTCAAAGATTATAAAAATATGCTCAGATTTTTTTTGTTAAATATTATTTGTGGTTATATGATTCCTTGAAAGTTGTTGATCATGTAAAGCATAAATCGCACATTTTTATCAGCCCAAATCTTTTATTAGTTAGAACGTGCCTTTCATTGTATTAAATAAATATATGTTATTGACGACTACTGATTCAAGTAGGTTCTAGATTCCAAACATATATATGGATGGCTAGTTACCCATTTAGTTTGTTAATCAATAAAGTCCAATTTGCTTTACCTCATTAATGCCTATTTCCCCTCCATTATATATTTTCACTTTGTAAATTCAATGCTGATAAAGGCTTTTTGTAATCATTTTCTTTATTTTCTATTTTTTTAATTTTTGTTTTATGGTAGCTCAGAAACTTGCCTCTCACTATCAGCACTGATTTTTCGCTGTTTTTGATCTTTTCTTAATGATGTCTTTTTTAATTTGGAGCTTGTATCTCTAATCTGTAATTAATATATTCCCAAATTAGATTATAAGTTCCCTGCACACTGGACCTTTTTCTCTTTCATATTTATATTCTGCAAAAGCTAGTGGAAACATTACCTCAATATTAGATGTTGACAAATAATGGAATTACACAAAATTATTTTGCATTAAAACTTAACTCGAAAATCTAATTCCAATTAATTAAAATTTAAAAATATTAGAATGAGTCTATGTATACATATGCTGCTAAATTGAATATTATACAAAATGGATTTAAATATATGTACTTATTTGTTTGCAAATTGCATAGAATCACACTGTTTGAATGTTATTTGTGGGTGTTGATGTCAGTCTTTGGACATCCATATGTTCTGTTTTATGATGATAATCTTTTATGACTTTTGAAGTTCATAACCAAGACAGTTGAATTTTTTGAAGTAATACAGATGGGTGCTCACTTACTACAATTGTTCTTTTGGAATTAAAATATCATGACTTTTAAGAGATATAAACACTTATTCTGCTGAGAATACTTGTTCACTGAGAAATTTCACTCAAGAGCAGTGACCTTTAATTGACGTCTATAGCATCTATAAATATAAATTTCTTTTATTACTAGTATAAGTCCAAAAAAGGGCAAAACAGCAATACCAAAGAAATGGAAGAAATGATTTTAAAAGTGTTCTATTCTTTTTGCTCTGTAATAGATATCATCAAGATGCCGTTAATGTTTTTCAATTTCTTTTTTTAGAAATGATTGTCGTGTAATTCATGATCACACTGTCCTCCTGAATGCCCTATAATTGGTGCCCAGCTTTTCCAGTTTGTATGCATCTCATCCAGAATTTTGTGACTTCCATCAGTTTTCTGAGAGGTAGCCCAGAGTGTTTTGGATGACGTATGGCTGCTCCTCAATGAGACTGGGACAGAACGCTGCCTTTGGAGTGGCTATCACTTTGGAATGAGCCTTTGTGTGTCATCCCTCACTTGGGTTTTCACAGACTGTGGCCATCATTGCTAGCCCCCACACACTTGCTTTGGTGGGCTTCCTTCTGACAGTTGAAGGCTTGTATGCTCTCAGATCTGTGCCATGCCAGAGATCCAGAGAACTTCTAAGTCATTTCTTAAGCCATCCCAGTCAAGATTAATGTGAAGACTTGAACAATTTTGGGGTGAGGTCTGGCCATTAGAAGTTTTTAAAAGCCTGGCCTATGATATGTCCTTGTTGTTATTGTTATCCATTTCTGTGATTTTGTCAGATTTTGGTCTATTGGATAATTTTCCCTACCTTCCACATCCCTCAAAACTTAAGAAACAAATAAAAATAAGCATAAATAGCCTTTATCATTAACATTAGTTTTCAGTTAATATTAATAGAAAACGAACTAAAGTTATCGAAGTGTCTTTCATACTACAGCCTCTTCAAATATGAACATACTTGCTTGAAAGCAATTAGAAATTAAATGATTTTCTATGGATTGAATTTTTTTAAAATTATACCTAGATATTTGTGTCATAGATTATTACTGTGAAGCTTTTGACTTTCAAAGATTATAAATCAAAGATGAAAAAGTTTTGTCTGTAGCATTTATAAAGCTAACCTCTATAGCACTTTCTAATGTAAGGGTTAACAGCCTTTTTTAAGAAAAATCTAACTTGTACACTATTATGTCTACATTAATCTCTCTAATTAGTAGATATGTCCTAGTACCTCTGTTTCAAAGAAATGTTGATTATAATAAAATTATAAGGCAAGGTCTGATTTGGTTTTAATATACACACTTGTTTGAGAGTTCCAGTGTTATCCTAGGTACGTAGGCTTCCTCAGCTACAATTTTCAAAGTCCCATTGGGACGATCATTGTAGAGGGATTTGGGCTGGAAGGAGGTAATGTTCAGAGGGGCAGCAAATCTTCTCTTGACCAGTGGGCAGAGTTGTGGGATAAGAACTACTTTTTGATTACTGAGGGTAAAACATGCAGATTGACCAAGAAAGTGAGGACAGAATTCACAATTTTGAAGTCCAAAATGCTCCAAAATTCAAAAATTTTTGAAAGTTGACATGATGCCACAAGTGGAAAAATCCATATCTGACTTCATGTGACAGGTCACAGTCAAAATGCAGTCAAACTGTGTTTCATGCCCAAATTATTAAGACTATGGTATAAAATTATTTTCAGAATATGTGTAAAAGATGTATATGCAACATAAATTTTATGTTTACACTTGGATCCAATCCTCAATATTTCTTATTATTCAGATGCAAATATTCTAAAATCCCAAAATAACTGAAATCTGAAACAGTTCTGCTTCCATTCATTTCAGATTAGGTATACTCAGCCCTTAGGGTCAGAGGATCCTCTGGATATTGGGCTGTTGGAGGATGGTAGAATAAATGAAAGCTTAGAGAACCTGATAGCTATATGGAATCAGGACTCAGAAATGCTATATGGATACCTAAATGCTCAAGGGATGCCTAATAGAGTGGGACGCATGTAAGCTGGGGCAGTGTAGAGGTGGAGTATCTGTGTATTAGTTGGTGTTCTTTGTAGAAAAGAAAAAGACATCTGCATATCTCTGTGTATCTATTTTCATATCTAATCTATGATTGATCTACATTTATATACACAACTATATAAGTATTTACATATAAATTTATGTATATGTATATAATATATCCGTGTATATATTGTATATAATATATATAATTTATAAATATATAATGTATAAATATATAGAATTATATATAAAATAAAATATTTATAAATACATATTTTATGTATTTATAAATATTTTACATTATATATTAGTATATATAAAATATATGTAATATATAAAATATATAAACATATATGTAATATATAAAAATTTATATTTAGAGAGAGAGAAAGAGGGAGAGGGAGATTGTTAAGCAATTGGCTCACATGATTGTGGCGGTTGGAAAGTCTAAAATCTGCAGTGCTATCCCAAGGCAGAATATCTTCTTTCTTGGGGGAGCTCAGTCTTTTTATTCTCTTATGGACTACAACTGATTGAATGAAGCCCAAGCACGTTATAAATGGAAATCTGTTTTAACTCAGTCTACTGATTTCAGTGTTACTCACATCTAAAAAACACCTTCACAGAAACATGTGGACTGCTATTTGACCAAACAGCTGGGCACCAAAACCTAGCCAAGATGACACAAAAAAATTAATCAATGCACCTCGGCTCACCAAATATACTCGGAGAAAAGGGTAGCAAGAACTTTCAGGCAGGCTGAAAGAACATCTGGAGTCATGGATTCCACGGGCCTTGACACACCATGTAATCCAAGTATAAAATTGCCATGCTGGCTTTCCTTGGGGTATGGAGTTACAAGCATTGGTGCAATTTTTCACTCCAGTCCAAGTCCTCAGTTTCCCTCCAGGTTAGAGCTCACCAATTAATCCTGGAATTTGACAGAAGGTTTTAAAGAATCAACTTTAGCTGATAAGTGGGCAATTAAACTTCTGACCCTGGTAGCATAATAAATGTATTTACTTTATTTGGAAGCCCTTGGAAGATTTCACATTCTAGCAAAAATTTGGCTTTGAGTAATCCGGATAATTATCTACACTCTTCACTTCCCTGGGCCTTTACAAATAGAGATTGAATATGCAAACTGTGATTGTATTTTAAAATCATTAATGTTTTATTTAAATGTGAGCACCTGAGTAAAAGAATTACTGAAAAATGCTCTTTGGTTCCAAATATAAATGTTTATCGATATTCAGTGTTTATGCAGAATTATACTAAATTTTGATTGTAGTCTTCACTCTCTGTAACACTTTCATAGCTAGAGAAACTTAATTGAAAATCAAAGATAAAAAGAAAAGTGGAGCCATACATTTAAAAGACAGAATATAAAGTTGAAATTAGGCATTGGGTAAAAAAGTTGTAAATGGCATGAAGGTGGCATAAATATTTTGTGGGAAACTATCAAAAGCTTGTCACCAGTGTGAAAATCAGAAGCATTTTAATTAGCTGGGGCTTTGGTGTTTCTGATAGAATGTATCAGTGAAATAACAATATTAAAATATTTTATAGCCTTTGGGGCAATGATTAAGTTCAATGTTCTTTTGATGTCCGCGTGTTCTGTTAAATAAATCCATTTTGCATTGTCCATGGATTTGAATTGGTCGGAAGAAAACGATCTATTTATTTTGATTTATTCTACAAGGTGAAAGGGCTGTCAGTGATTCTGACTAGTAGAATAACCTAAACAAAATTAAAGAGGCTCTATAAGTTTGTTCACAAATAAAATATATTTCCTACAAGTATACTTTCATAACAATGCCTTCACCCACTATGCCCTTCTGACCTGATCGTAGAGTAAGAATATTCTCCATTCCTTACTTTTTTAAGATAGTAATTTCATCACAGCTTATAAACTTTCCAAGACTCCTTTTAAAATACAGTTGTAACTTATGTTTTATTAGCAAAACTAGTTCAAGGAATGATTCCACACTATGAGACATTATTTATTTATCATCACTGTTCTGATTTTTTTGGTATCACGTGGCATTAACTGGAGTGTTGTCTTTGTTACCAAGTAACATTTAAATACTAAAAGGCAAAGCCTTTGAAATCAGGTGGGATACGTAGTGTTTCATATTTCTCTCTTTTGCTGGGTGATTATCTTGGACGAATGCAATTGAATCTGTTTGCAGGATTTTTGGAAAATCATAGTGCTATATGTGATTTGAAAAAAAGCTAATTTTTAAAGTTTTTCTTATGTTAATTTTAAAAACCAGCAGAGAACCAACTGCTGTGAAAATTAATGAATGACCTACACCAATCTGTCTTTATTTTGCACTTGAATGATATTGCACTCTGAGAACATATGTGAAAAACAAAATAAACTCAAATAATACAAATGATACCAAAGAAATACTAACATATCTACTATTTGGCTAAACAGGCAGACAGATAATTTCATTCTTTTTCTGTAGACAAGTATCCCAGTTCTTCTTAAATAATTTTTTTTAAAGTTGCTGATCGTAGCAAGTAGTAGTGTTTGAATGTTGCTATGAGATTATATTATATTGCATTTATAAAGTTATTGTACTTGTTATTTCTCTTGCATCATGCTATTCATCACATTCAAAGAAATCTGTGAAATCCTAAGTTCTGAAATTCCACAACTGTGTTACACTGCATAAAATCATGCAAAAGGAAGGGGTGTGGAACTCGTCCTGTCGGCATTCAAATCTTGGCCTTGACCTGCCATTTCTCAGCTTGAGAAATTTTAGTGTCTATATCTCTTTCCTCATCTGTGAAATGAAGGTAATGGCCCTAATCACATGTACTGGATTCAGATGAGGAGTAAAAGTAGTATGTGTTAAGAATCCAGTCCATAGGATACACCCAATAAATAGTAGTTATAATTGCATTAAGCATCAACACTATAATTTTACAGTAAAGACAAATCATAGAAAAAAAGTACACATTATTTCTATGATATCCTAAAACTCAGTACAATGCATGTCCAGATTTGTACACAATGAACGGACCGAAGACTCCAGATATGTCATTCAAGTAGTTTTGCTACAAATGATCTCTGGTCTTAATGAAAAAGAAAAAAAAACAGGATATTTGACATGAACACCATGAAAATATGATTTCATTTTGATATTTTGATCCCAGGATTTAATTTTAGAAGTTAAAATTAATTTTTTCTTACTGACCCAGAAAAAGAGCTTTTTTCTTAGGGCAATATACGTGCAGAGCTAAAAACATTCCAGAGGAATAAAACAAATTATTGTCCTAGCACACTTCTGGTGAGACTTTTTTTTTCCTCTGAAGTCACCCATATAGGGCTGGATAACTCTGAAATACATTAGTATAAAAACAGTTGAAAAACTGAGTAACTAAAGGGTGTTATTCCAACTACCTTTAAATGGCATCATATGTGTTTGTATGTAAAATCCATGTAGCTATATTTATGCTACACTACAGCCATGTAATAGAAATCTGACTTTGCTATGTAACAAATCTATGTGCTTAATTAAAACACTGGCTTATGTGCAGTTAAGGGAATAATGAAAGCTAATGATGGGCTTTTTGGAGATCAGAAAATAGGCAGATCCTAGATCTGTAGTCTGTAGATTCTGTCTTTCCATTCTCACTCAAGCCAATGAAGTGGATGGTGTGGGAGGCTGAAGCCCTCCAAACCTTGTAGCCACATGTGTGTGCCTCAGAGGGTTATCAATTGGCTCGTATTTGTCTTCACTTCCTGATGATTTCTGAAAGCTAGGAATGCTTGAGGTCATTTGTCTCATTTAATTTTCCATTCCCAGCCCAACTGCATGTGCCAGGGCACGCTAAACAAGCCCTCAGAACTCATGCACAGAGACCTTCATCTGTCTCGCTTCAGGTGTTCTTGTCTCCCACTCTGCTGTCCTCTCATTTCCACTACAAAGCCACATTGCCATTTCTGGTTTGCCATAGATCCAGAACCTTGCTGAATACTTCTGGTGTTAAAGAACTCCGGCCTTGGTTTCAAGAGATTCCAAATTAGGATTTTTATTTATTTATGTATTTTTCATGAAGACAGTCACTCATCTGGCAAACCGTGAAATATGTTTTCTTTTATATTCTCATTGTACCTAAATCCACTCCTCTACTCTAGTTGTCTTTGACTCATGAGTAGTTTAAGTAACCAAGTATTGAAAAATGTGTTCCCATTTCCATAATTTTATGGGAAATGTCAACCTTCTGTTTCGCTTTATGATCACCTTGAGATCAACTAGAAATATCATTATTTCAGAGCATGAAAGACATAGATAATATAATATTCAGAACATGAACCTTTGATTCAGCTAAGAGTCAAATCTTGCCTCTCTTGTTTACTAATTGTTTGACCTCAGCCAAACTCTCTAGGATTGAGAAAAGTGCCTTTGTCTATAAAATGGAGCAGTAATAATATAGAATTCATTGAAATGTGGTCACAAGTAGAACAGATAATTTATGTGAAGCCCTTGTTTCTTTGTCACAGAGAAAGAGCTCAGTAAATGTCAACTATTATTTTGATAATCATTTTGGCTTTTGTTTTTAATTTTAATCCTTCAGAGGCTTGATTATACTTTGATAAAAATTTTAACTATAAGCACTCCTATCAGTTTCCATTGCTGATAATCATTAAAGTAACGATCTTATCTCACTGTCACTAGTTCAATTTTTCACTAAATATGTTTAAAACAAAGAAATACTAAAATTTATTGCTTTACATTTTCACTGTCTCTATACAACATCTGCTCAAGAAGCACCAGTCTGTATACTGACTATACTATTGTGTATTAATTGAAAATGTTGTTTTTTCCTCCAGAACACACTTTAGATGCCCATTTTTATAATACTTTATTCGAATAAGTAAGTTTTAATGCCTATTCCATCACCAACCTTGTCCTGTATCCAGTGGCTTTTGGTTCTTTGCACCTGCATAGCAGCATGGTTCTATTTTTCATGCTTGCAGGTGCAGGACCCTAAGTGCAGAAGTGTGATTCTTTGTCAATAAATGTTTGCCCTGTAATGGCATAGAATAAAATACAGTATTATGAAACATGCATAATAAGAGTTAGTTTGGAGATTTAAGGATATCGTTTCTTAACTTGAACCTATTTCTAATGCTATAATAATATGTAGGGTTAAGTTTAGTTATTGGGCCATGTAAAATGCCTGTGACCAACAAGGATCAGAAACAATTCACTTTTTGGGGCATGGAAACTGCAGCTTTGGAAAAATAGTGACTTTCTCTAAGGCAAAGGGTTGGTAAGTGCTGTGAGCAGACTAGAGTCAGGTCTTGGTGATAAACTCTGGGAAGATTCTGCTGCTGTACCATTCTACTGCTTAAGTGTATTTCAATGATGAACATTCTCTTCATCTTGGGATTGTTAGTGGGTCCATATCAAGGATATATACTGACAAATGTCCCCAGCCTATTTATTAGAAAATGGCTTGAGTTGCTCTATCCCAAAATTTTGAAAATTCTTGCTTTTCATAAATTGGCTATGATGCATCATGAATTTAAAATGTTTTAGCTGACAACCACTGTTTCCAATAACAAATGGCTAACCTGTATGATATAGCCATGCTTCTTAGCATATTACAATATAAAGCCTAAGAAAAATAAAATATAAAGCCTAAATAACCAAAATCTTTGAAATAAATAATTAGAATATAGTAAGTAAAAGCATGTACAAATACATGATTAAATTTTTACTACTTATTTGAGTTCGCTTAGACCATGTTTTTTTGAATCTGCAAATACATAGTTAGGCAAACAGAATATTTTTTGTTGAATACTAATGATTTCTTGAACAGGTTCAGTTTTGAAAATTGCAGCATTGTGCTGTACTTTATGCAGTAAATGAAAAGGCTACTAAGAAGAGAATTATTCTGCATGCTTGTGGTCAAGACTTGAATGGAAGATGGAAAAATGTAATGCTTTGAGTGGTACCATAGCTCTGCCTTAGTTTGGGAACAACTACTATTTTTCTTATGAATCTCTTCAGCAAAGCTTGTATTAGGTTGGTGCAAAGGTTATCGTGGTTTTTGCCATTGAAAGTAATGGCAAAAACCGTGATTACTTTTGCACCAACCTAATACAATCTTAAATATTAAGTGCTTACAATGTGCTTTTTCGATTGTAAAATTTGCTAAAATCTTCACGTACAAAGTATGAACTGGGTGCAACATGGTCTCATCCGTATGTTTTTTCCACAGAGGGTATTTAGTAATTATGCACCACTCCCTTCTTAGGCCTCCCCAGCCTTCAGGTGGTCTTCTATCCAAATTTTTCAGGCTAACAATCCTCTACATTTTTGAGAGATTTTCTTTCTAAACAGAAGTTGGTGTCATTTTGTAGCAACACTGGTCTTCAGCCTGGCATTCTCTGAGGCTCTGTTCCCCTTTGTCCTTGTAGCTTCAGTAGGCCATGAGTCCTGGATCCATGAAGCAGGGGGATCTCAACTACTCAATTCTATCCAATTTATGTAATAACAAGAAGTATAGCTTGTATGATTCTCTTTCCTGTATTTCTTGTTAAGTAAACATACTTCGTGAAAAAAAGCATTTGTTTTTCTAAGGGACATTAGAATCTAAGCACATGTCAGGAAAATTACGTTTATCACATTAAAAGTGTTTTAGCATCAATACATTTTACAATAGAAAAAAAAAATGATCCTTCCATTATGATATAGAGAAGCCTTGGGCATTTCCTGCCTTGTCTGAGATGAGCTTGCCATTTAAAGTAACACTACACGCATCAATTAACCAAAAAAGGACCATATTAAACTTTTGGGAGAGATGATTTGTCCTTTTATCAAATTCTTTTGATTCTGATTTTCCTTTTGCAACAATAAGGATGAAGTTTTACTTCATTCATTTTCTCTGGAAATATTTCAATGACAAAGAGACACTAAAAATGAAATTCACTGATGATCTTAGAAGAAAACGATCATTTCTTCGATGTCTGAAGATCAGGAGACCTTACCAAATGGAAATTCTATTATTAGAAGGAAAAAATCATAAATCAGAATTATGAACATATGGCTAACTTTTTAGTCAAAGAGAATCAAGTTTACATCCTGGCTCTCCATACAACTTACTGATTTGATATATTTCTAAATGACTTCACCTTCTGAAGCATCAGTTTCTTCAGCAGTAAAATGGAGTAAACAACACCTGCCTTGTCATGCAGTTATGAGAGTTACTCACGTAATATACCAGGAGTGTTGGACACATTTTAGACTCTCAAATTAGAAGGATTTTATCTACAGTGCAGGTCACAGAATGTAAATAATTCCTATTCAGTTAATTATTCATTGCAACATTTTCATCTCAATGGTGCCCATAAATCAGGAATTTCTTTACTTCCTAATTCATAGGATGTTTTGCAGGGCCTTAATAAGGCAATGTATCTGAAAGTGTTTTGCAAATTAAAGGACCTTTAAAAAATATGGTAACTATTATTTTTTGAAGGCTTTTTCTATCTGATATCATATTTAACCTTCATGATTTCTGTGAACTAGGTAGGACAAATGATATTAATCTTATATTACAGAAAGCAGAGACAAACTCTACAATGTAAGATGAGTTTATTCAGGACTAGAATCCAGAATCTTAACTCTGGCATTTGGGTTATTTCCATTCTCAAGCATTCTTTTTGCTTTGCCTATTTTGCTAATGTGTTGAAATTCCTCTTTCATTTACTCTTCAGTGAGAGCATTCAAATCCTTTCCTCCTTGCTCTCTGCTCACATTCTCCAATAAGCAATGAGCCCAGCTAGTGGTGCACCAGTTTTGGAGAAAATATTCAGCCAGGAGCGATATAAACTAGATTTGATGGATTGACTTTTTCCCACTGCATTGTGGCCTCTGCTGTGTTAAAAACAAGCATAAGGCCAGGTGTGGTGACTCAGGCCTGTAATCCCAGCACTTTTGGAGGCTGAGGTGGGCGGGTCACCTGAGGTCAGGAGTTCGAGACCAGCCTGACTAACATGGTGAAACCCCATCTCTACTAAAGATACAAAATTAGCTAAGTGTGGTGGTGCATGCCTGTAATCCCAGCTACTTGGGAGGCTGAGGCAGGAGAATAGCTTGAACCCGGGGGGTGGAGATTGCAGTGAGTTGAGATTGGGCCATTGCACTCAAGCTTGGGCAACAAGAGAGAAACTGTCTCAAAAAAAAAAAAGAAAGAAAGAAAGAAAGAAAAAGAAAAGAAAAGAAAAAACGAGCATAAGAACCACAAACTAAGATAGCAGCCATGTACTTCCCTTTCTGCTAGAAACTTTACCTTGTCAATATCTATACTCGTAATACATAGACCTCAATTAGAGGGTTAACAAAACACCCATTCTGAGTGATTACAAACATACTTTCATTGGACTCAAGGTGCCATTTAAAATAAATTCTGAACTTTCTGTTAACAATGGCAGACAAAAGTTTCCTCTCCCTTTTTTTTCTCGACATTGTATAATACCAAAAAAAAAAAAAAAAAAATGAAGACAAGCAAGAAAAAAGAAACTTTATCTTTAAAGAAAAGTGTACATAGCCATACCTCAGGAATCTAGTCAATAAAAAGATATTCCAAACATTATACAAATCACATCACAAACTTCTTCAGAGTGGCAGTGTATGATTCAGAGGGGCTCAAAACCCTCTTTTATCACTTAATAGCCATAATTTTGGGCAAGTTAGTTATTTTCTGTGTCTCAGTTTTCTCACATGTAACTGAGTAAAAATACTCAGGGCATCTCATGAGGGGTTGTGAAGAATGAGTCCTTACATGCAGGTTGCATGGAACAGTGTCTGCCACATAGTCAGGCACAAAAGTTACTAATGTGTTTTCTTCTCTCCCGTAAAGAAGATGAAGCATAAGTTTTCCAAGGAACTCATAATTTGAGGAGCAAACCAATAGCTCTAGTTGAGAATAAAAAGCTTGGTGAGAGGAAGGCAGCCATTAGGAAGTGTCTGAGCACTGTTAAATGTCAGACAGCGTCAAGCAAGACAGAGCAGAGTGAGGAAAGCTGCAGGCACATCATCTCTGTAAGATGCAAGCTGCTGGTTTGACAAAACAGAAGGAACATTTCCTTGCTGTTCTTGATGAGCAGAATCATAAAGAATAAATCACCACATAAAGTACATTGACTAAAGAAAAAGAGTAGGAGGTGGAAGGAGTCTTCACTTTGAATATTGGAGACTTCCTGCTAGCCCAGAGTACACTCACACCTACCAGGTCAAGTGATGATGTGAAAATCAACAATCAATAGACCAACACTTAAGCTCCTGTGACCAATAATTTACTCAACACTATGTTCTTAACTATCAAGCAGTAGAAAATACCTCCAGCTAATGAGTAATAATAATAAAAAGATCATAGCAACTTTTAATGATATGCAAAAACTAAACAACCCAGATGCACATCAACAACACAATGGATAAACAAATGTTTGTGTATCCATGCAATAAAACACAACTCATCAACAAAAATGAGTGAACTACTAATGCATGCAACAAAGATGAATTAAACTAGACTCACACGAGCATACAATTTATTCCATTAAATTATTCCATAATGTATTCTATATATAAATTCCATAAATAGAATTTATAATTCCATTTTTATGAAGTTCAAGAACAAGTTAAACTAATCTATGGTGTACTAAATTAAAACAATGGTTTCCTCTAGGAAGAAGCTGGAGATTGACTATGAAAGGACAGGATAGAAATTTCTGAGATGATGGAAATGTTTTGCATCTTGATAGGAGCTTAGTTCATGGATGCATGTATTTATCAAGATTAATCACATTATAACATTTATATAACTCTTAAGATCTTTAATTTGTACAGTATGCATTTGCATTCAAGTTAAAGTATTAAAGAAAGAAGTCAAAATGTTTAATAGTTTATAAACAACACACTGATAAGAGAAAAGCTACCTGAAATATCAGAGACAGATACAGAACATATATCAGAAGATGTACATGAAGAAAAGTAAATAAGCTTTATAATGTTTGTATTAAGGTTTTGTTTTTCCAATGATCAAGTAAAATTTATAAAAAGATTTTCGACCGGGCACGGTGGCTCACGCCTGTAATCCCAGCACTTTGGGAGGCTGAGGTGGACGGGTCATGAGGTCAGGATATTGAGACCATCCTGGCTAACATGGTGAAACCCTGTCTCTACTAAAAATACAAAAAATTAGCAGGGCGTGGTGGCAGGCGCCTGTAGTCCCAGCTACTTGGGAGGCTGAGGCAGAAGAATGGTGTGAACCCGGGAGGCGGAGCTTGCAGTGAGCCGAGATGGCGCCACTGCACTCCAGCCTGGGTGACAGAGCAAGACTTTGTCTAACTAGTTCAACCATTAGGGAAAACAGTATGGCGATTCCTTAAGGATCTAGAACTAGAAGTACCATATGACCCAGCCATCCCATTACTGGGTATATACCCAAAGGATTATAAATCATGCTGCTATAAAGACACATGCACACGTATGTTTATTGCGGCACTATTCACAATAACAAAGACTTGCAATCAACCCAAATGTCCATCAGTGACAGACTGGATTAAGAAAATGTGGCACATATACACCATGGAATACTATGCAGCCTTAAAAAAGGATGAGTTTGTGTCCTTTGTAGGGACATGGATGCAGCTGGAAACCATCATTCTCAGCAAACTATCACAAGAACAGAAAACCAAACACCTCATGTTCTCACTAATAGGTGGGAACTGAACAATGAGATCACTTGGACACAGGAAGGGGAACATCACACACTGGGGCCTATCATGGGGAGGGGGGAGGGGGGAGGGATTGCATTGGGAGTTATACCTGATGTAAACGACGAGTTGATGGGTGCTGACGAGTTGATGGGTGCAGCACGCCAACATGGCACAAGTATACATATGTAACAAACCTGCACGTTATCCACATGTACCCTAGAACTTAAAGTATAATAAAAAAAAAAAAAAAAAAGAGAGATTTTCACAAAATGAAAAAATTGATCTATTTAACTTAGGTATTCAAAGAAGAGGTACAGTGTCTCAAAGGAGAAATTACAATATTGGTGGAAGAGGAAGAGTAAACTGGATGAGATTAGGAAAAAATGCAAATAAAATATAATATTTCAGAAACATGTCTGCAGACGTGATCAGAGAAATGGAGGACAAACTTGTGCAAATGAACAAATGAAATAGATATTAAAGAATGATGGAGTAGAGGGACCAGGAGAGAGCCTAATTGGTACTCCTAAAAAAGAGAACACAAGAGCAAGATAGAGAAAATGTTTGAAGACATATATGAGAAGTGCTTTCTAGAAGTTAGTGAAGGCCTGAACTTACAGGTTGAAAGAGCAAACTGTATTTAAGTTAGGAAAATAATAATAATAATAGTAATAGAGTTTGAAAAATACACGGGCATCTCAAAATAAAGTTATTTTCATAAAATATAAAAATAAAACTCTATAGCTATCAAGACAAAAATAAAATCAAGTGCTATAACTGAGGAAGAGCATGAAAACCTTGTATTTCTTCAAAGAAACATACAATGCAAATAAGCAAAGATAGTATCCAAATAGTCATCAGAGAAAGAATGCATTTCCCAATACTTTATATCTATACATGTTTTTAAAATGGTGTAACTTAGAATTTTTATCCAAAATGAAGTAACTTAGAACTATATATAACATGAGGAAATATCAATTCCTTGAGTTCTAATCTCACCCTAGAAGATGACATTATGATCCCCATCAGTAGGCAACTTACCTTTGCTGTTATCCTCCTATTATATCTCCCTCAAGTCATCTAAATGCTGAAATTTTGCAAAAAGAATTCAACCCATTTGTACTGAGGCTTCTTACCTCCTAACTAAATGCAAATACTTCCCGAACAACTACTAAACCCTAGTAAAATAAGTCTAATAAATCTATTACTAATGAAAGGTGTTGAAAGGAGAAAGAGAAAGAATAACTTGAGACAATGGGACTTCTCGAATGAAAGGGAAAAACAACTGGGCATGGTGACTCACATCTGAAATCCCAGTGACTCCAGGGGCTAAGGTTGGTGGATTACTTGAGGTCAGGGTTCAAGAATCCTGGGTAACATAGCAAGACTATGTCTCTAAAAAAATTAGCCAGGCATGGTGGCATGTCCCAGCTGCCACTGCACTCCAGACTGGGCAACAGAATGAGATCCTGTCTCTGAAACAATAATCCTGTAACTAAAATAAAATGAGAGGAAGAAATAGCAATGAAAAACATTAAAGAGAGAGAGGCCAGTGGTATCAAGGTGAATTTTTCTCCTTCACATTTAGTCTATGTAAAGTCATAATTTTCATAGTACTCTTGAAAAAAATCCAAGGCCTTCTCATGAATGATGTTACATAACTAGGTCGGCTTACAACTGGAACGGAAACTCAGCGTTGCTTTGTCTAGTGCACAGTACAATGTTGTGAAGCCTATGGCTTTGAATCTTGTAACATGCAATTCCATTGGCTGAAAAGAGGCAAAAAGAAACATAAGATAAATAAAATGCAGCTTTCCACTGCCTAAGCAGCCACCCACACCTCTTAGAACTGAAGCTCTGCCCTGGAGCAGAGGTCCCTTGTCTCTGATTTCAACATAGCTAGAATGGGCAATTCTCTTTGCACTGCTATGTTCTCTCTGCTTTCTCAGAAGCCACGGGAGGCACATCTGCCCGAACGCAGTACAGCCTGTAAGAATTCAAGAAAGATGAGAGAAACATGAAGGGTGGCTTTTCAGTCAACAGGAGCAGGTTTATTTTAAATAAACCTGAGAGGGGCTACTGGCTGAGTTAGGTCAGAGCCACACTCGCTTACAGACTAAGAGTTTTTACGGATTTAGGGTGGGAGAGTTTATTAGAGGCTTGGACTGCTTCTTATTAGAGGCAAAGACTGTGTCTTTGTTGTGCTTATCTGGGAGGGAGAGTTGTGTGTCTGTTCCCATAAATCTTTCTGCAGCTGCAGGCATATCCCCCAAGTCTGCTTTTAGCTTCCCTATCTTAGTGCACCTGAAAAGAAAGGAATGTGCTTATTAAAGCCCACTGTTTTACTGGGGCTCATTGTATGAGGGTGAAGTTTGGCAGTTACCCAAGAGACTTGCCCCCTGCTTCCCTCTGTGCCTGAACTGTCTTATCTTTGTTTTACTGTCTGCTCTTTCTATCTGCTTGTAGTTAGAATAGAAATGATCTCCTTGAAATGCATGAGGCTGGAAAGGGAACTGGAACCTAAAGTGGTGGTGTTTGTCCGAGATGACAGTGCTCCTGCTCTGTCACAGCCCAGGAGGGTTGGGGAGTCAGCATGATGAGGGATGTCCCTCTACCAAATATGAACTCAGCCTTCCTTATTTCAGTGGTGAGTTTCTCAGGGTATCCTTCGCTCTTGAATTCCAGTAGCCCACAGAGAAAATGAAATAACGAGATATTTATTGGACTTTCTCCTTTCTCTTTCTAACTTTCTCCCATCCCTCACGTATGCATCCTAAAATCACCAACTAAGCTACCAACAGGAAAATTCTTGCTTCAGGGGAATGAAATTAAAATATACGCTTTCAGGATCTGTAAGTTAGGTGGTCCTGGGAGCAGTGAATCAAAACCAGGAATATAATATTAGCACTTAATGATTGGACTTATCTACAGGTCTTAAGTGACATGAATGCTGTGAGGAAGGATCAAGTCACTGGAAGAATCCCAGTGAGGCAGCTATTCCTCTTGTGTTAGATTAAAGATGACTTTCCAGCTTAAATAAAACATGAAGTAACCTCTAAGTAGATTAGAAAATGAAAGAATATAAATGCCTCCAGTTTTCCAGGAAATGCTGCAGCACAGTCAGAGTGACAAGGCAAGCTCTGACATTAGCCCTGGCCCCTTCCCGCAGAGAGGGGACATAATATACTGCATTGCATAAAATATCTTCTCCGTTTGAAGCAATGGAATGATTGCTAATGGTGACTGCTTTCTGAAACAACAAATTAATGAGATTCTATTTAAAATTCTTTCCCCAAATGCCTTCAGTTTATTTTCTCATTAAGCAAAGGTCTTGGGGTGGCAGCTGTGACTTTGTTGGGTTAATGATAGAGGAACATGAAAAAAGCATCCAGACTTTGAGGGGATGAAAGGATGGGCACCTGGGAGATACAATTGTAGATGAACAATCCTTTCTGATGATCTGTCACCCAGGAAAGTGCAAAAACTGATTTATTTCCGGTAAAATAGCTTTTTAACTTTTACTTTATGTTTTTTCTAGGCTTTTTTTTTTTTTTTCCTGATCTATGCAGAGCTCACTCCCCAAGGAAAAGTTTAGTTCAGGCATTCACACCCCGATCTTTTATGGAGGAAGTGTAAAGGGTTTTGATTGAACTTTGAGTGCAGCCAGGTTCCTTCATTATCATGCCGGCAGGTCTTCAGGGATGCGTAGGAGGGGGTGCATCTTGATTCAAGGGACGTTTCACAGAAGCCTGTTTTAAAAGTATGATGACCTCACCCAGGGCTCACTGACTTCTCCCATCCACTCTGCCAGGACCATCAAGGTCAGAATAAAAGCAAACCAGCTCCAAGTGGAGTGGTTGTGCAGCATTTGAATTTCCGTGAGATGGAGAGACCATACTTTTCCATGTTCCTAATGCCAAAAACTACCTTTGTACAACACCTTAATTCATGGTACATTTTCCTATTCATATAGAGTAGAAATGAAAATTACCTCTTTTTAGCAATGAAGTCATGGGGACTTAAAAGTTAAATAGCAAGAGTAACATCTCAGCATTAATAAGGGGAAAGCTAGGATTTGAACTCATGTTATCTGACTTTAGAAATCAATTTTCTTTGTCACATGGTGCCTAGAAAAGCACCTTGTTTTATAGATTTTCAACGAATTTGAATTGTCTGATGAATCATCTCCAATCTCTTCTATGACTCATCATTTTCTCATTAAGTTTGCAAAAGGAAAATGAACAGTAAGGAAAAAACACCTGTACCAGAAACAGCATCTAAGCTTGAAAAAGAAGGATAAAAATATATCCTGTATTTCTAATGAAAATATATACAATGTGAACATCATTGCTAGCTGTCAATGAACACAATTTGAAGAACAGGGCAAGTTATTTGCCATACATTTATTTAAAGTGTTTAAATGTCTTTTAAAGTTGAACTTATAATAATTTATCGAATACAACTACTTTGAACTATTTTAATAAAAGATCTGGAGATTGATATGGTTTGGCACAGTGTTCCTACCCAAATCTCATCTAGAATTGTGATCCCCATAATCCCCATGGGTCCAGGAAGGAAACTAGCAGGAGATTATTGGATCACGGGGTGATTTCACCCATGCTGTTCTAGTGATACTGAGTGAATTCTCATGAGATCTGATGGCTTTGTAAGTGTCTGACAGCTCCTCCTTCACACTCTCTCTCTTTCTCTATTGCCACCTTGTGAAGAGCATGCCTGCTTCCCGTTTCACCACAATTGTAAGTATCCTGAGGCTTCCCCAGTCTCTCGGAACTGTGAATCGATTAAACCTCTTTCCTTTATAAATTGCCCGGTCTCGGGGAAGTTCTTTATAGCAGTGAAAAAATGAACTAATACAGAGATTTTTGAAAACTCTGAAAATGGGAGTTTTCCCTCCCATCCGTAAGCCCATTTTATCTAGGCTAGTCTTGGGTATGTAATAATTATTGAATAAATACTTGCTAACTGATTGTAAATCATTGAAATGTAGGATCAATGGTATATGTGGTAGGTTAAATGATATATGTGAGGAAACTATGCTGCTTATTGTGTCAGTAGATAAGTGAATAGGAAATGTGTTACATATTAATGGTGTTTTGCTATTATAAAAAATAGAGACTACCTGTTCTACATTTTTTTTTTTCGAGACAGAGTCTAGCATTGTCACCCAGGCCTGAGTGCAGTGGCATGATCTTGGCTCACTGCAAGCTACGCCTCCCAGGTTCATGCCATTCTCCTACCTCAGCCTCCAAAGTAGCTGTGGCTACAGGCACCTGCCACCACGCCTGGCTAATTTTTTGTATTTTTTAGTAAAGACAGGATTTCACCATGTTAGCCAGGATGGTCTCGATCTCCTGACCTTGTGATCTGCCTGCCTCGACCTCCCAAAGTACTGGGATTACAAGTGTGAGTCACTGTGCCCGGCCTGTTCTACTTCTTTAATAATTAAAGTACTCAAGTGGCAACAGGATGGATTAATAAGATCTAGCTAAGAAACCTCAAACTCTGGGTTGAAATACAATGAAAAGTAGTAAAATTCCCCTAAAGAAGATGAAGATGAGAAGTATATCTTTTTTGAATTGTTTGGGAACAGTAACCAAAAAATGTCCTAAGCTAAATTTTTTGGTTGACTACAGTTTAGTAAGAGATTACTACTTTTTAGTTGGTCATCTCCACCCTGTTTCATGTCTTGAAGTCTGTGGTCTGTAACAATGAGCCTCTTTGCCTTCCGTTGTTTGGCTGATGTGAGCTAATGGGAGGCACTTGCTGGAGGTTTAAGGGTAGGAGAAAATGATGCACAGCTGTTCCCCACAGCTTCCTCCTGCAAGGTGAGCTGTTTCCCTTTCCTGAAGGCTACAACTCCTTCAAGGTCTCTCTGCATCCTCTGTTGCCCTAGGGAGTGAGTGCCCCGCAGTGCTATTAGTCTGCTGATTTAGGGAAAGAAAGGAATTAGGCAGCTGGCTTCTAACCCGCTTCCTTTCCTTTCATGATAAAGTGTTCCTTGGAAAAAATAATAAAGGCAGGAGACCCGGTCTATTCTGCAGGTAAACATGATAATCAACCTTCTGGCAACTAGACTGAGGGTGTGGAGTGTTTTAAGTATGATTATTTAGGATTACTTTAGGTGAAGACACCAATAATCTACAGATTTGCTGTTCAGGGACATAGTTCCCTTGAAAAATAATATAAATTATGTAATTATCTGTGCAGAGAGTAAAGATGTTTAGATGTTCCATGCTGTTTGAGGAGGTACTTTACTTAAAAACATCATCTTTCAACCTGGACCAGGTAAGGCTCTAAGACAACAGAGTTGATACCCAGGATCACTTTGCTTTCCCATACCTCCTCAGTGCCTACATCTTTATGTGATCTCTGATTAATATAAGTGTAGTTTCACCATCTTTTCTTTGTGTCATCTCAGCTTTTCTAAATCCTATTAAACGTTCCTTAATTAAACTCTTGCCAAATACCGATTTGAATATGCCATGGCTTCCTAGCTAGTATCTAGACTAAAATGGTATTGTTGCTTTTCAGCATTTTTAAAATATTGATGTTAATTGTTGTGTTTGTTTTTAACTTGAAATGATGCAATGTAGCAATGCAAGCACCTAGCTTGTTTCAGCAGTAAGGCAACCAATCAACCAATGCTTTATGTGTAATACTAACGTACAAGACTATTTCCTTAATTCTGTGGTCACTAACAAAATGGACCTTGTGTCTGTCCTCTTCAGGAAACAAGACACACAGATTAAATAAAAAGGCAAGTAGCAGTACAAAAATAGGTGCTACGGTACAAATGATCATGGGCATTGACAGGATGCCTCATTTAAAAAATTGTGAATAACGTTTTTTGCATGTGTGTTCCACATTTTTTGTCCATTCATCAGTTGATGATCATTTAGGTTGTTTCCAATTCTTGGCTATTGTGAATCATGCTGCGATGAACATGACAGTGCAGCTATCCCTTTGCAATACTGATTTCAAGTCTCTTGGATATATATCTAGAACAGGGAATGCTGGGTCATATGGTAGCTCTATTTTAATTTTTTTGAAGAAGATCCACTCTGTTTTTCATAGCTGCTACACCATTTTTACTTTCTCACCAATTGTAACATGGATGAACCTGAAGGAAATCATAATAAATAAAATAAGCCTATCACAGAAGGAGAAATACTGCACTGACCCATTTATATGAGGTATTGAAAAAAAAAATGAACTCATAGAAGCACAGAATAAAATGCTGCTTGCTAGAATAAAATGCCAGCTAAAGAGAGGGGAAAATGCAGAGCTGTTATTCAGTGAGCATAAAGTTTTAAATATGCAAGATAAGTTCTAGAGATCTTCTCTACAAACAGTGTCTATAGTTAACAATATTGTATTGTGCCTTAAACATTTTCTTAAGATAGTGTATTTCATATTAAGTGTTCTCACCACAAAAACAAACATAAATAAAGGGGGCATTAGAAGCTTTTGGGAGTAATGGATATGTTTCTTTCCTTGACTATGGTGATAGTTTCATAAGTATATGCATATGCCAAAACTCAAAAATTGTATCCATTAAGTATGTACAGTGTTTATACATTAATCATCCCTTAATAAAGCTGTTTTAAAATCATGGAGTATAGAGTTAAACTTTTGTATGGTCAAATTTCTTTAATGTGGTCTTATTATGGGGACTGAGACAAGTTATCTACTTGTGTAAGTCCTTAGTAGAAATAATAATATTGGTCTGATAGGATTGCGTTGGGAAATAAATTCAATAATGTTTATGTAATTGACTGGAATGGCTTGGAACATCAGAGAGTCAGCATATCTTATTCCCTCCTCCCTTCTTGTCTTTCTAGAGGATACTTCCTAGTGGAATTTACACAAAAACAAAACTCAGTGTATAGCTTGTGTAATTCAATTATCCTCTAGTTTTTCAGCATCAGTAAAGTAGGGACACAATACTTCTTGTCATTGTTGTAGATGGCAGCTATGGTTCACTTAACAATGAGTGGCACATGCTGAAAAGAAGCCAGTATGGACACCCAAGGATAAGAAAAACAGGAAGTGGCAGCACATGGGGCAGAAGATGGGTGAGAGGAGAACGGTGGAGAGGACGCACAAGTCCCATAGACAACAGAGGTAAAAAGAAATAACAGGAGCAATGGGGGAAAACAACTCATTTGGCAGATACTTTTCTGTTCCCAGCATTAGCCAAGCAATATGGTTAGGCTTTGTATCCCAACCCAAATCTCATGGAGGTGACTGGATCATGGGAGCAGTTTCCCCCATACTGTTCTTGTAATAGTGAGTGTGTTCTCACACGATCTGATAGTTTTACAAGGGGCTCTTTCCCCTTTGTCCCTTTCTGCCACCATGCAAGAAGGTCCAAGCTTGCTTCCTTTTAGCCTTGAGCCATGATTATAAGTTTCCTGAGGCCTCCCCAACCATGTGAAACTGTGAGTCAATTAAACCTCTTTCTTTTATAAATTACCCAGTCTTGTGTATTTTTTATAACAGTGTGAAAACGAACTAATACACCAAGACATTGGTCAGTGGCAAGGATCACCAAAAAAAAGGTAAAAGTATGATAGAGTAGATTAAGGTAGATGAGGGAATACAAAAATAGAAAGGTAGAGGCAAAGGGAAAAGAAATAAAAATAATTTTGGTTTGCATCTCCCATAGATTTCACAGCAGTTGACAGAGATGAAAGAAATACACGAGAAACACATATTAAGAATTATGGAATTTCAGACTGGGCACAGTGGCTCATGCCTGTAATCCCAGCACTTTGAGAGGTCGAGGCAGTTGGATCACTTGAGTTCAGGGGTTTGAGACCAGCCTGAGCAACATGGCAAAACCCCAACTCCACCAAAAATACAAAAAATTAGACGGGTATAGTGGTATGTGCCTGTAGTCCCAACTACTCCGGAGGCTGAGGTGGGAGCATGTCTTGAGCCTAGGAGGTCAAGGCTGCAGTGAGCTTAGATCATGCCACTGCACTCCAGCCTGAGTGACAGAGTGAGACCGTGTCTCAAAAAAAAAAATACATAGAATTTCAATTAGTGCAGCAGGAGAATCACCTTGACAAGGATTGGAAACCACTGCCAGCACAGGAGTGAATAAATCTTGAACAAATATGATGAATACTCAATGAATGTTATCTTCTTTAACTACAGTCCCAAGAATTAAGAATTTTGGTGTGGATCTTTAGCTTCACAGAGAAACGAGATTGATTTTGGAAACTCTGTATCAGGAGAAAAAGTACAAAGACTACATAGAGCACCTTATAAATGATTCTAGTGAATGCATCATGATAAAGATACATAATAATGTACAGGGTCAAAAGAATTGAAATGTATAAACTGTTGAGGCTAACCAGAAGAAATGAAGAAGTAAAGTTGAAATGAGAGGTTAAAAAGAAAATTAATGGCAAGAAAATAGAGGAATACAGTCTTGGCACTACATCAGGAGTTGGCCATTTTTTTTTTTTTTCTGTAAAAGACCAGACAGGAAATAGTTTTAACTTTGCAGGCCATTTGATCTCCGTTGAAACTACTCTACTCTGCCCTCTTAGTGCAAAAGCAGCCATAGGCAACACGTAACAAATGAGCATGACTGTTCCAGAAAATCTTTCTTTACAAAAACAAGTGATGGGTCTGATTTGGCCTGTGGGTGATAGTTTGCTGACTCCTGCACTATACTCTTATCTCTGGTAGAGAAAAAGAGAGTGTAGCCCCTAACAAAAAGGACTAAAGTCAGGCAGGAAGTTTGCACAGAGGAAGAGCTGGGTAGGTAGGGTGGATTTGAGAAACACTTCCAATTCCAGGTGATATTCTCTCTCATTTATTTTAGAAGTTCAAGTAAAGGTTTCTAAAAGCTGTCTCCCGATCTAACTTAGAAAAATTACTGTGAATTTGTGGAATCATGTTTCTTACAGGGGGCAAGCTAACCCCTCCCTATGGATTCTTATGAAAACAACCTAGAGGTTTAGGATTTTTTTTTTGTTTGTTTATTTGTTTGATAAATAAATTTTATTCATTTTTAAAATTATACTTCAAGTTCTAGGGTACATGTTCACAAAGTGCAGGTTTGTTACATATGTATACATGTGCCATGTTGGTGTACTGCACCCGTTAACTCATCAGTTACATTAGATATATCTCCTAATGCTATCCTTCCCCCCCTCCCCCCACCCCATGACAGGCCCCAGTGTGGGATGTTCCCCTTCCTGTGTCCAAGTGTTCTCATTGTTCAATTCCCACCTATGAGTGAGAACATGCAGTGTTTGGTTTTCTGTCCTTGCGATAGTTTGCTCAGAATGATGGTTTCTAGCTTCTTCCATGTCCCTACAAAGGACATGAACTTATCCTTTTTTATGGCTGCATAGAATTCTATACATATATGTGCCACATTTTCTTAATCCAGTCTATCATCGATGGACATTGGGGTTGGTTCCAAGTCTTTGCTATTGTGAATAGTGCCACAATAAACATACGTGTGCATGTATCTTTATAGCAGCATGATTTATTATCCTTTGGGTATATACCAAGTAGTGGGATGGCTGGGTCAATGGACTCTACAAGTTTGAAATCAAGGAGGAGAGGATTAACTATGTGCCATTTGTGACTTTTTCTGGGGTAACTAATGATATAACCTTCACAGAAAAGTGCTAAAAACCCACCCTAAGTGGGCTCAAGAGAGCATCTGAATATACCAGGCAGTTAGAAAATGTGCTCCAGGTGTGAAGAACAAGGACATTTCTGAGCCTTCTGCAGAAATGGAATGGTGTGTAACTTTTGTAATGAGAAAGGTCATAGCTATGCAGACCATGAAAGTATGTCAGTAGGAGAAGAAGACAGCCCCATGGGGACAACTTCACAGGCCGAGAATGAAAGAGTCACCCCTGCCCAACTTAATGTAGCTGTGGGAGAAGAGTGAAGCTTTAGAAAGTCATTGCCAAGAAGATAGGGCAAGGAAAATTAGAAAGGTGAATTTCAGGTTGTTGATGGAATAGATTCCGCAATGGCAAAATAAAGAAGCTGAGGTGAAGAACACATAGAGCAAGACAAATTAGGGGCAGAGAAGGTGGGAAGCTAGCTCCTGTTGAGGAAGGAGACAAACAAGGGCTATTTTATTTAAAAAATGGTTTGTGTGAGAGCCACAGGAGATGAAAGGGAGGAAACAGAGGCAACACGAGGAAAGACGGATCAGAAAGAAAGGAGCTACCACCTCCCATCCCCAGAATAGAGGGTTCCCCAGAAGAGCTGCAGTAAGGAGGCCCAGGAGGAAATAGCAGAGAATCTGATCTCAGTGGAAATGGAATCAAGAAGTCAAAAGGGACAATAAAAGGGGGAGTTCAAAGAAAGTCTCCAAAGAGTATTTCAATCAACAGAAAAATGTAGCAAAGCATCACTGAAAGCAGAAATACATACTCCTGCTAGCAGAGGAATAAAGAACTCTGAAGAAGGGACACCAGGAGATGGGAAGGGAATGAGAGTTTATTATGTTAGGTTTGTGAATAACCAGAATGCAATTTAGGTTTTGAAAGATTTGAAGGAGATTTGTTTGCTGTTTGGGAGAGAAATTATAAATAGCTCATCATCTCATTCAATTCTGGCAGGAGTTCTCTAAAAAATATTCTGCAAATGTAAGATATTGTTATATATTAAAATGTGTGTCCTAAAGTACACATTTGGTGCTGAGTACTGGATTAGTCAATGTGATGGAAAAATAGGAGTTAAGTACATATACAATGGAAAAATAAATATATACATATAGAATATGTGTATATATGTATGCATGATACATTTGCACACTAGTGCAAAAGGTTAATTAGCAATTATGTATCTAATAGATACTCAATTCATTAAATAAAGTAATTAAACACAGGATGATGAAGAAATCAATAGTGCAGATGTGTGTCTGAATCATGGTTCACATAGTTTGGCTACTACTTTACTGACATGCAAAGGTAGATATCAAAGCCATAAAACTGATGATTTCTCACTGATGGGAATAAGAAACTGGGCTCTGAGCTTTATGACTGGCATGTTGCTATTTCCAGACAACTAAGTGTCTTTTTTTGGGGGAGGGGAAGCTGTGGCAACATCACTGCTGAAACTTCTTTTTTACACATTTTAGTTGTTTTTATTCAATTGGTTATTTAACTTCTTCACAGAGTATGCATTCACTTTACTATCCCTAGTATCATTAGTTTCTTTTTATCTCTTTCTTATCCCTCTACATGGCATAGGAGAAAATTTGGGCCCATCCTGGGAACAGAGAGCTGAGGGGATAGGATAGGATAGGATAGGATAGGACAGGATAGGATAGGATAGGATAAGATAAGATGGTATGGGTTGAGATGGAATGGGATGGGATAGGATAGGATAGGATAGGATAGGATAGGATAGGATAGGATAGGATGGGATGGGATGGGATGGGATGGGATGGGATGGGATGGGATGGGATGGGATAGGATAGGAAAAGAAATAATAGGATAGGACAGAATGGGAAAAGCTAGCACAAGATAGGATAGCAAAGGAAAGGAAAAGAAAGCATGGGATGGGGTGGAATGCAATGGGATGGGATAGGATAGGATGGGATAGGGTGGGATAGCATGGGGTGGGATGGGTTGGGTTGGGATAGGAGAGGATAGAATAGGATGGGATGGGATGGGATGGGATGGGATGGGATGAGATAGGATAGGATAGGATAGGATAGAAATAGGATAGCATGGGGTGGGATGGAATGTTATGGGATAGGAGAGTATAGCATGGGATAAGATAGGATAGGATAGGAGAGGATAGCATGGGGTGGGATGGGTTGGGTTGGGATAGGAGAGGAGAGGATAGGATGGGATGGGATGGGATGGGATAGGATAGGATAGAATAGGATAGGATAGGATAGGATAGGATAGGATAAGATAGAAATAGGATAGCATGGGGTGGGATGGTATAGTATGGGATAGGAGAGGATACCATGGGATAGGATAGGATAGGATAGAATAGGATAGCACGGGGTGGGATGGGTTGGGTTGGGATAGGAGAGGAGAGGATAGGATGGGATTGGATGGGATGGGATGGGAAAGATAGGATAGGGTAGGATAGGATAGGATGAAATGGGATGGGGTGGGATGGGATGGGATAGCATAGGATAGAATAGGATAGGATAGGATAGGATAGGATAGGATAGGATAGGATAGGATAGGATGAAATGGGATGGGGTGGGATGGGATGGGATAGCACAGGATAAAGTAGGGTAGGGTAGGATAGGATAGGATAGACAAGGTAGGATAGGATAGAATAGCATGGGATGGGATGGGATGGGATGGGTTGGGATGGGATGGGATGGGATGGGATGGGATGGGATGGGATGAGATGGGAAGGGAAGGGAAGGGAAGGGAAAGGAAGGGAAGGGAAGGGACAGGATAGGACAGGATAGCTTAACATAGTATAGGATAGGATAGCATAGTGTAGGATAGTGATGACAACTGCAGTCTTAAACAAAGTCTCATGTAAATGTCACAAAAATGGACTCCCTCTTGATTCTGTCCCCATAGCAACCTCAGGGAGACACTCTTGCTATTTTGTCTTTATTTGCTTTTGCTATTAAAATTAATAGACATTATCCTTTTGTGTAAAAATATAACATCGATTTAATAGTTAGAAAAAATACAGCTGGGCTCAGTGGCTCACGCCTGTAATCCCAGCACTTTGGGAGGCAGAGGTGGGTGGATCACGAGGTCAGGAGATCAAGACCATCCTGGCCAACATGGTGAAACCCCATCTCTACTAAAACTACAAAAAGTAGCTGGGCATGGTGACGAGCACTTGTAATCCCAGCTACTCGGGAGACTGAGGCAGGAGAATTGCTTGAACCCAGGAGGCAGAGGTTACAGTGAGCCGAGATCACGCCATTGCACTCCAGCTTGGGCAACAAGAGTGAAACTCCATCTGAAAGAAAGAAAAAGAAAGAAAGAAAGAAAGAAAGAAAGAAGAAAGAAAGAGAAAGAAAGAAAGAAAGAAAGAAAGAAAGAAAGAAAGAAAGAAAGAAAGAAAGAAAGAAAGAAAGAAAGAAAGAAAGAAAGAAAGAAAGAAAGAAAGAAAGAGAGAGAAGGAAGGAGGGAAGGAAGGAAGGAAGGAAGGAAGGAAGGAAGGAAGGAAGGAAGGAAGGAAGGAAGGGAGGAAACAATGCAACATACACAAGGGACATCCTTTCTTAATCACTTAGACACTGGATGGTAAATATTTAGACGACACTCATTTATCTTCCTGCTTCTCTATTTCCCCTGAACACTGTGCATGTCACAAATCAACATCATCATCATGTTCCTCTTTAACTTAGAGAGGTATTTGTCACCTGAGACTGATTTATTTTAAAATTTGTCCCATTAATGAAGTACTAAATGAACCCCTAAAAACGACCTTACCTACGAAAAAAGATCAGAGAAATGTCAGGAATCTATAATGTGTGATAAATATATGACATAATGTAAGAATAATAAATGTTGCTTAATTTTTGGTAACTAGAATCCTCTAAACATCATAGCTTGTTAACATTATAGATCTTTCTAAGAAATGTCTAGGGTATGACAGAGATGTCCTGCAAACAGACCCATTCATTCATTCATTCATTCAGTAGTGTTATTGAACACCTACTTGGTTCCAGGTGCATTGAATTGAGTAGATCTTATGGGACAGTGCTCTTTTTCATGATCTTTTCTTGAGAAATATAAAGGTGATTCATAGCTGCAATTTAGTCACATACTTTTTAAAGAAGTATTGTTATATGAATTAATCTATGAAGCGTCTGTGGAAAACAACTTCTCAGTATTAATTTTATATTAAAACATTATAGTAATCATAATGTTGGTGGTCAGCCTTTAATAATAAAATGGGCCTAAGTCTAGCTACTTCAATCACTTGTGGTTTTTAAAAAAGTCTGCGTAATAAAAAATGTTCTCTGAAAAGTTTAAAAGTGTATCTCTTTTTAAATTTTTATATAGATTTCAAATTCCTAAGAGAGAAACATTGTCATAATGTAATTTTTCAAGACTTTCTCCTCAGAGTCTAAACTGCTCCAAGTTCAAGACAGTTTTCTCCTTAATCATATGAATATTTTATGCAACTATAATATTCTATTGTATTAATATGAATCAAGCTTGCCTCAAAAATTTAAATTTGGGCAGATTCTTCTTTGGACAATTTATCTGATATATTCCTCTAATTCTAATGGAATATACTTTTCCTGGAGTTCAAAATTTCATTGACTTTCTGAGAATAAAAATGCAAGCAACTCATTATTCTTGCCTATGGGGAAAGGAGCAAGCAGGGATAAAAGAAATCCGAGGGTAATCCCTAAGACTCGTTTTAATGATTACTTTCAAGTCCTTTAATAAAGCTTCTGTGCTGAGCCCCACAGTGGGCAGACAGGAGGGGCTGCAGGCTCCAGTCTGATCCCTTCTCTCTAGCTCTGGACACACCAGGACTGAAGGAACTCCCGGGTGAAACGCACAGAGGCAGCACCAGAAGATAAGCAGAAGGGAAGCTTGGGGATGAAGCTAAGTATTAGTTAAATCAATTTTTCTCCCTTCTGTGATTCCACTATACTTAGTTCTAATTCTATCATATCCTTTCCCATACTGAATTATAGTCAGGTATCTAGGCGTCCCACACTGCCTAGATCCATTATCATTGATTCATTCAATGTGTTTATTGAGCGTCACCTGTGTGCAAGACACTAGGAGCCATTAGAGAATAATAGAAATTGAATCTTCTTTGGACATGTCTTATTTTGGTGCCTTTAAGTTACCCTTAAAAGGGACAGAAACTTCTGTCAGTTCGATGTGTGGGGTAAAACTGCCATCTAAAGCAGCAGGAAGTTCAGAGTTGTTTCCAGGACCCATGCATACGCTTATTTCAATGTGACATACATTGGTGTGTGAGCAGGCTTAGTTTCCTGGTCATTATTTCTGTTCCTCTTCTATTTTTGTGACAAAGGAGTATGGGCATGACCCTTTGTTTTAAGGGTCCTTGGGATTTTTTTCTAATCAGGTATGGTAAGACATGCAAACGGGCAAATTATCGTCATGAAGCAAGAAAACATTTTACATTTACTGATTCCTGAAAACAAGGAAGCACCCCACACCGCACCACACAGGACCACGTGGGGAAGTGCCAGCATCAGTCAAGAGACAGAGGGAGTGAGGGAAAACCTAGGTAAGAGCCCCTATGATGGTTTCCACAGGAAGAAATGAGAGAGGCAGAGTATGTTTTGGATTGACTAGTTTGAATAATTTCAGTGGGCTCTGGGGAATAGGGGCTGTCTCCAGTTGTCTGGTATCCGACCCTGGAGTGATTGGGGCAGGGCTATAGGGCCTTGAGTATCAGAACCCCATAAGGAATCAACTGGAGATATTGGCTCTGGATTGGCTGATTCGCATATAAAAGACACACTCCTAGGTGAGTTGTTTGCCATTTCTAGGAATTAGTTAACCCTGAGGAAGGCAGCAAGGAGTCAAATCATCAGAAAATTTTAAAAGCCATGCTTTTTAAATTATTTAGATTAGGATCGTTTTTTCTAATTTTTTTCATTAGTACGAATATTTGGCTCTAGATTCAAACTAATGAAACCCTGTGCTACAGATCATTTCTATGCCCAATTAAGTTCAGTCTTTCTTACAATAATATTTCTTCTTTGCAAATCTGATTAAAGGTTTATGTTGATTCAGTGTATTGAGCACCCTTGTATACCGTGTGTTACTGAGTCAGCGAGTATGATGACTGACCCACTGACTCAGTAAACGTACACACAAGCACACACATATACAAGGGTGCTCAATACAGGGTGATTAGTGAATACAAAATCTGGAAATAACTTAAATATCTTTTAAGATTAGATTGATTAAATAAATTATGACACATCCATATAATGCAATTTAGCAGAAAAATTTTATATCATATTTTTGAATAATATTTAAATAATATAATGCCCATTAAATGATAAAAATTCAAATAAATGTAAATATAGTAATGTCACTTATAAAATAAATGCATAGATAAATGATCAGTAGATACCTGAACATATATATTTATCAGGAAGTTACAAAAATCATATTCCTGAATCATATGAGTCAATTTTTTTCTCTATACTCTTCTGTATTTAGCATTTTTTACTTTTGTAATCAGAAAAGTACATTTTACTTAACAAGTGAAGGATTTACTGCTCACTAGAAACAGAACTAAATTATTCATTTAACTGATATTTTTGAGTAACTACTACATGTTGGAAATACAGTAGATACTGAAGAATCAATATGAACATCCTCCTGCCTTCCTGGAGTTTATTTAGATTGGTGAATGCTGATAAATAAATAAGGAATTATAGTGTAGCAGGATATTTCCCTGACCCCTTCGCAGGACTCACAACAAGTGTGCCTAATTTACTCAGCCTGCTGCTCTCAGATCTTCCCAAGGGGGACAAAGAAGCAAGGAGAAGAGCAACATGCTGTCCTCTTGTGGGCTGGGGCACAAAGAAGCCTGGAGAAGTGGAACAGTTTTCTATAGCAAGACTGACAGCTGGGGAAAATTTATCCAGGAGCACACGTGGGTCTTACGTGAATGCAGTGAGTAAGTTTTCGTCACAAAGCTCAGAGAGCTTCTAACCACAGATGCTTCAAAATACAGCTCATCCCCAGGGCCCTAGGCCTGATCAGTAGGATGATCTCACCGAGCTGAGGTTAAGCCCGCTCCTAAAAAGTGGCCTACGGAAGTCCGCTGATCCTTTAATTTAAGGGACTGCATGAACATCCAAAAGTTACTTTTGGCCCGCTGAAGCCCAGAGTTAGCCTCTTGGAGGAGAAATGGGGAGCCACCTTATTTTAACAATCACAGGAGGGAGCAGGCGAACCTGGGTGTGTGGTCTGCCCTGACTTGGATGGACTGAGGGTCTTGGATTGGGCTGAGCTCACAGCCAGGGCAGTGGAAAATAGAAGTGGGAGATGACTTTTCTCCAGGTGGGGGAGTTGTTCTTTAAGAAAAAAAAATACATTATGCCAATACAAAATTAAGTCGAAAAGATTATATTTATTTAGAATAAATTAATTAATTAAAGTTTGGGCAGTGTAGAAAGACCCTGTCTCTACAAAATATTAAAAAAAATTAGCCAGGCATGATGGCCTATACCTCTTGTTCCAGCTACACAGGAGGCTAAGGCGGGAGAAGCACCTGAGCCCAGGAGTTCGAGGCTACAGAGGACTATGACCACACCTCTGCACTTCAGCCTGGGTGACGGAATTAGACCCTGTTTCTAAAAAAAAAGAAAAGAAAAAAATTACAAAATTACAAATATACAAAAGCTGACAATATCCCCTAATTTAAAAATTCTGGAAGAATAACCATGTATTTTTTATGAATTAACATTTTGATAAATCTCTATCCTAAATTTTTATGTTTTGATAGATAATTCTGTTTACTTCCTTATGTCAAAATGCAATAAATTTGTAATATTTTAGAATGAAGAAAAAGATACTTTTTTTTAGTATGATGGGTCCACGTTTTATTATGATTATAATTATTTATTATTAACTTATTCTTTTTTCAATTTTTTGATAATATCTTTCTAATTGAGAACTAGTTGATAATTTATTCTTGATTTTAGTATAATAGTTTAAACATTTTGAGGTTTCGTTCATTACTCTTTATTTGTTTACTTTTCTTGGCGTTCACTAAGCTATTCCTTCTTGTTATATTAGAATTTTGATACAGTCAACAATCCGGAAAGAAACAAAAATTAATCTGAAATTTAAATTGCATACATTTTTATTTTAAATGTGTAAAATCTTACATTTTCACACAGGTTAAATATATAATTATGTAAAATTTTTGCCTTAAACATGTACATGCATTATCTTAAGCTATATATTTTAATAATCAAATTAGTCATCTACTGATACCTGACTTGATGAATAGATACCAAAATTTTGTCACAGAAACACTCATTCCTTCAAGCCATTAAGGCAATTTAGTGCACAATTCCAATGAACACCTTGAGATTTGAACAGGACAATATGCACTGACACACCAAGATGTGATCTAATATATAGGGATGCAATGAACTCAAAATGTATTGCATAGACGTTCTCAGTCTTCTTGGTACTCTTACACGTTTAAGCCCTGCAAACGGAGAAATTCTGGTATATTCTATTTCACATGATTTCTATCCAATAAGAGAAGTATATGTCATATAAATAACTATTTATATGATACTATCAACCTTATTCTGTACTTTTAGGAAAAAAGTATTTTTTAGACAGGTATAAATGAAAGTTTATGCCTCTAATGATTAGAATAAGTTTCTGCAGTTCTAGCTCTGTACATTTAAAACCTTGTATATCTTATGCTATTCACAAACTTCTGGTGCCCGACACTGTAAGATATATCCATATGTTGATCTATCTCTTCCCTTGTACACTAGGTCATGACACGATAGACAATTGGAATATTCTTACAAGATATTCTTATGCAGTGATGGCTAGCAATAAACGACATAGGGAAGTAGCTGTAAATCACCTAAAAATATCCCACTGAACTCAAATTGAATATTTTCTGAATTTCATGTCATCTTGGCCAGATGCTAAAATTGCCCATAGTTATACCAGTGCCATCTGTAAGTGGGTACAGGATGCAGTGGAAAGAGCCAGAAGTTTTAACCAGTTGCAGTTGAAATATATTTTGCCAATTCTCAAATAAACATATGATTGTATTACTTGAGTGCCTTCCAGAACCTTGGGGCAAGCCTCCTACAAATGAAGAGCAGTTAGGTCCCACTAGTGTCATGGAAAACCTGCCACTGGTTGGAGGACATCCAAGTACCTTAGCACCTGATACACTAAGAGTGTAAAGATATAGAAACAAAGTAAGGGTCTTGTTAAATTAAATAGGCAGGAGGCCATCAGCCTGAAACTATCTCCACACTTTGTGTTTCTATGTAATAAACCTCAACTTAGTAAGTAAACAAACTTAAACTTAACTTAGGAATGTGCTTTTTGTAACAAATAGCCAGGTTTTAGTCAATCACAAGCAACTGAGCTTCAGCCAGTCACAGGCAGACAACTGACCAGAACATGCTCAAAAAGGAAGATGCCTCATTGCCACAAATCAGGTGACTTCTCGATTTTGCTTCTGTGTTTGGCTTATGAAAGCTGGTTGCTCATACTGCTGGGCAGAGTTCTCTGAACCTCTTCTGGTTCTGAGTGCTGCCTGATTCAATAATTGTTCTTTGCTCAGATGAACTCTGTTAAATGTGTCTAAAGTTTTAAGAGTTTGTACTAAGTAGAGGCAGTATAAATTTTATCTGTTGCGTTATCTCACAGAATTAGATAATGTTACATTATATATCTGTTTTCTATTGCTGCAAAGCAACTCACCGCAAACTTAGTAGCTTAAAACAACATGTGTTTTTTTATTTTACAATTCTGTGCAACAGAGGTCCCACATAGTTCTGCTAGGATTTTTGATTACCATCTCAAAAGGCCCAAATCAAGGAATTGGCCAACTGGGTTCTTATCTGGAGGTTCTGGGGGAGAATCCATTTCCCTGTGCATTCAGGTTGTTGAAAGGAGACAGCTCCTTATCGCTGTAGGTGTGTCGTTCCTGTTTCCTTGCTAGCTCGCAGTCCCAGGTCTAACTTTTGCTCCTTGAAGCCTCCTGCATTCCTTTTCCTGTGACCCTCTCCAACATCAAAACAATGAAATGTAGAGTTCTTCTTGTTCTTCAAACATCTTTGACTTATCTCTCTGCTTTTTCTGCCAGCAGCCAGAGAAAACGCTCTGCTTTTGCATGCTTGTGTAATTAGATAAGGAATACTCAGGTGATCTCCAACGTTCAAGTCAACTGTCTCATATAACATACAATAATTATAGGAGTAATATCTCATTATATTTTCGGGTTTTGGGGACTAGAGGGGCTATCTTTGGGACATCATTTCAGAAAGTCTGTCTGCCACACATATTAAAACATACAAATTATTCTGGATACAAATTTCCTTCTGGATTACTGAGTTCTTATCCCCTGCCAGACACTTTGTTATATGCTTTTTACATATTATTTACTCTTTCCAGCAAGCCTATGAAGTCAGTGCTAACCTATATGAAGTAAAATATTTATATACCATCTTCAGACATATAGAAGAAATGTCACTTTTATTGATTTGAAGTAATCTTCCTATACAACTAAATTATTTTCATTCCATTCAGTAAACTTGATATTAACCAATAATTCAGATATTCTATTTACTTAAAAAAATATTTTTTAATTAAGTGCACATTTTAGAGTTCTTTTCCTCTCTTCTTCTTTCCATGATGTCAACTGATGGTATAGAGGATGGGTGTAACTTGCAATTAAATGTGCTAGGTACCCAGTTGCTCCTTAGTAAATGCTGCTGAAGCCTCTAGCTCATTGCAATGCCTCTTCCCCACTCCTTCCTCTTCTTCTCTCTCCAATCTCTTCTTTCTTCTCTTTTTTCTTCCCCCTTCTGTTTGTTTCCTCTCCCCTTCTATTCCTTTTCTCTCTTCTTTTTCCTGGTCATCTGCACTCTGAACTCAGCGTTGCCTAAGCCCTTGCTAATACTGCAGAATATCCTGATTTGCATAGCGACCTCTCTGACATTAAGGTTCATCTTAATTTTTCAAGTGTACATTCTACTTTGCCAATAACTGCCCAAAGAGAGAAAGACTGAGGCATATGTTGGACTGTCTACTTTCTCCTCTCCTATTTCCCTTCCTTCCTTATAATCAACTTAAGCCTGAAGAAGACACAGTCTTTCACTTCTCTTTTGTCTCAGTTTGAGATATTCCTTAGCACACACAGGCTGCAAGGACTGGGCTCCGCTTTCTGTATTATGCCCACCTTCTTCATGGTCAGGCATTAATAGAAACAGCTGTTATGTGAGAGAGAGAACAGGGCACCGTCTTCTTACCTTAGTGCTACTGAAACTTGGGGCTGAAGAATTATTTGTTGTGATTCTGGGCTAACACATTTTAAGATGTTTAGCAGCATCCCTTGCCTCTACCTGCCAGATACCAGTAGCACAACTCTCTGTCCCTCCCAATTGTAATAACCAAATACATCTCCAGACCTGGCCAAATGTCCCCTGGAGGGCAAAATCATCCCCATTGGAAAACCACTGGTTTAGAAATACGGGTAACTCAAATGAGGGAATTTAAAATATATATGTCTATTAGACTTTTCATGTTTAGGCTTAAAAATGCCAAAGGCCAAACAGATCTCAAACAGCAGAACAGGAAGTTGTAATAAAGTCTGGCTTCAAATCCCATCTCTATAGCCAGTGGAGAGGTCCACTACTCATTCATCGTCTAGTTGAGGCCAGATGAATCTCAGGTAACATTAATATCACAGGAACTTGAAGAAAAGAGAGCAACAAGAATAAATTCACCAAGCTCCGAACTTCTCCAAGCACCTGCCCATTCTTAGGAGGATCACATCAGGCTGTATTAGTTAGAAATGGCTCCTGGAGGTAAGGAAGGCAGAGTGTAGGTAGGAAGCCCTTAGAATCTCAACATGCTTGATTGTATGAGACAGCACTGCTAGTGAATCAAGAGACACTTCATTTCCCACAAACATTGGAGAAAATTGGCATGCCTCTGATGATGCATAAAGCACGAATATACCATACAGAAAGCACTTCTTATGTCTTTAGCAGCAACGAAAATGTTTTAAATGAAATGCTCTAATTCCTTAGAAGAGCACTTTCTGAATTATTTGCATACTAGAAACTTGAAACGTAGTCTAAGGAAAAGTGTATGATGTTATCCCCTCTGTCTCGGTTCCCAACACCCAGCACAGGACCTGGCAGTGAGTATGTGATTGACAAACTTCTATTTAATAAATTCACTCTGGCCTTGTGTCACGTTCTCTTGACTTTCAGTCAATAGCCACATATGATATCCTGCAATTAGGATTTTCCCTTTCTTCCCTGCTGTTTCCATTTTTGAAAATGAAAGTCTGACTCATATGTGAAGAGTTCCATCTTTGGGCAAGCAAAAGCATCCCATATGAGTGACAGCCTGGGAGCATTAGTTGAAGAGAGAACGATTGGAGAAGGCTGAAACTAAATTAGCAAGCTGAACCCGCAGAGGAACACTTACCAGTGATGAAAACCGAGCTCTGAAATTACGCAGACTTGGGTTCAAATGACAGCTTCATGATTCACTGTGAAAGTCACTTAAATTCCTTCAGTTTAGATTCTTTTGCAAAATGGGTCATCTTTAGTGTTTAGTAATGTCACAAAGCTTATTAGAATTAATATAAAGCAGGTAGCATATTGCTATCTATATAAATAGAGTAATTTTGGTTGAGTATCTAATTATGGTACAATAAATTTTCAATAAATATTTGTTCTTTTCATTTATGAATACTAGGGGCTTATGGGTTTTTGTTTTGTTTTGTTTTTTGTTTTTTGTTTTTTGTTTTTGAATCAGGCTGGAATGCAGTGGCACGATCTCAGCTTGCCCAGCTAATTTTTTGTACTTTCAGTAGAGACGGGATTTCACCATGTTGGTCAGGCTGGTCTCGAACTCCTGACCTCAAATGATCCACCTGCTTGGCCTCCCAGGGACTTATGATTTTTTCCAGGCTCTAGTAGGACTAAAGACTGCACCCTGCCTTTCACATGCAAGTACAAGGAACACACATCCTTCCTGAGCATTAGAGCCTGAGGGGCCACGGGGAACCAGGCCCTCTTCAATAAACAGTAAACTTCTTTTGTGTTCCAGGTTAAAGATTTAAGCCAGGGATGGCAAAGAGTTTTCAACTTTCAGGCCAACACTGAACAATTGAATGTATTTCCTAGACAATATTTTTCTAAGGCTTCCAAAGACATGCCTTTGGAAAAAGGACTTCTTTGGAAAAGAAGTCCCGTTCACTGGGAAAGAAGTCCTGTGAAGGATTAAGAATGTCTGTGATGAGTGAAGGAAGAGGACATGAGGACTAAATATTCTCCATCTTTGAACTTGCCTATGGCTCTTTGTATATGGTGGGTGATGGAAGACAATGCTTCTTAAAATTATACAGTTTGAAAAAGGTCTGAAGTGATGTCCTCTATTCAACTACATTGGCTATCCTCTGGAATCCAATTCAGCCCTTCACTGGGGTTCCAAGGGTGGGTGTACAAACATGGGGTATGAGGAGCAGTCTCACAGAGCCAGGTGATCACAGAATGCATTGTCTGTAAAATAATTAAATATCATAAAATAATCTACATAATAAAATTCTTCATACTAAAAAATAGTAAAATAAAGATCTAAAATGTGGTCTGGTTTTTATTGTCACTATGTTCCAGCAACTTTAAACAATGCCAGTGAAAAATCTTTCTCTCTGAAAAAATAGTTGGCTGGTCTAAATGTTACATGAGTGCTATGGTTACTGTGCAGGTTTTAATAATCCTAAGCCTCCAAATAACCTATTTTTAAATATATATCAGAGTTAATTCAGGAAACACCCAGCTGGCACACTAATTTTCATAGAGAACTGTAATATCAACTCATTAAACAGCTCAGGCTCATGCAGGCTTTACTCAGGTGCAGTCCTCTCTCCCACCACTGTTGTACATATTTTTGTATTGAGGCAGCAAATTTGAAATAAACAGTGATAACACAGTGATTGTGAAGATAAAGAAATGGAACTTCAGTTGCTTCGATTCTGTCATTCTAACTGTAAATAATTCTGTGAACTTAGAGAAATTTACTCTTTTGAAAGGATGCTTTATACCTCTTCCCTCTTCGAATAAAACATAATTAATTTTTTTTTCTTTTTTTTTTTTGAGATGGAGTCTTGCTCTGTCACCCAGGCCGGAGTACAGTGGCAAGATCTCGGCTCACTGCAATCTCCGCCTCCTGGGATCACGCCATTCTCCTGCCTCAGCCTCCCAAGTAGCTGGGACGACAGGTGCCCACCACCACACCTGGCTAATTTTTTGTACTTTTTTACTAGAGACGGGGTTTCATTGTATTAGCCAGGATGGTCTTGATCTCCTGACGTCGTGATCCACCCGCCTCGGCCTCCCAAAGTGCTGGGATTACAGGCGTGAGCCACTGCACCCTGCCAATTAAAATTTTTAATCGGTTTTTTTTTTTTTTTTTTTTTTGAGACGGAGTCTCTCTCTGCCACTTAGGCTGGAGTACAACAGGGCAAAATATTGGCTCAGTGCAACCTCTACCTCCTGAGTTCAAGTGGTTCTCCTGCCTCAGCCTCCTTAGTAGCTGGGATTACAGGTGCGCACCACTGCACCCGGATGATTTTTGTGTTTTTAGCAGAGTTGGGGTTTCACCATGTTGCCCAGGTTGGTCTCGAATTCCTGACCTCAGGTGATCCGCCTGCCTTGGTCTTCCAAAGTGCTGGGATTACAGGTGTAAGCCACCATGCCCAGCCTTAATCTATTATTTTTAAATGATAATTATTATTTACTGACATGGCTATAAACTGGGGCAATTTAAGAAAAGCTTCTCTGATGTTATTATTGTTTATTTGTATGATTAATCCTAAAATAACTTGGGTATAGAGAGGAGGAAAATGCTAAAGACCTACTTTAGGTATTAAATACATTTGGTATGGTCCTGCTTGTGAAAGTTCTGTCCTCACTACCCCACTAGACTGTCACTTTACTGGGGAGAGACTATTCAGTAACTGCTACCTGTAGCATATCCTCTATATATGTTATCATGCCTTTAAGCAAGTCAGTTTCCGATTGTAAAAACGGCTCTGAATTTTACAGAAAGGAGTCCTATTTGCTTTTGACAGTCATACTATCACTGTTTCACATTAAACTGTAAAAGTAACTCCAATGTTAATTTGCACAAAAGCATAGATACATTTTTTGCTAATATGTGATTTTGTTATGAACTATAATCCTCATCTTTCAAAGACTGCAAGGTTCTAAGACCTAGCGTAGTGTATTGTTCCTTAAACCAACGAACTGACATCTAAAATAGATGTAACAGAGGCACACAGATGGGGAGAAGAATGTTGCTACCTGCTGATCTCTCACAGGGAAAGTGACTACTAAAAAATATGTGCACACGGGGCCCCAATGTATACTATAACTATGGAGTCACGGTGACAAATTATTAAATGAACATAATTATCTAAATGGCACTCTTGTGAAGGAAGGGTCTTTTCTAAATGATTGATCGTGATTGGATATAGAGAAAACTTAGTGATTAGGTCAAAAGTTTTCCAATTACAGGTTTTTTTCTTGGATAGAATAACTATTTTCACAGCAAATGAATTTCCATAGCAAATGTTTCTAGTTTCCTTAAGCCTGATTGGAGGCCCATCCATTCTTCTGGATGCATCCGTAGCGAAAGCAAGATGCTCTGATCCCACAGCATGGCGACTTCCCCCTGCTCTTCTGAGGCCCATGAGGGCAGATTTGCTGGGATCCAAATAGTGAATGGGGCAGTGGACAGAAGCAGGAGCTGCACTTGTGGCTGCCTATGTTCGCTGAGTTTTGCCAAAGCATTTCTTTAGTTTTGATGTAATGAATGTCTGCTGTATACCAAATGCAGTGCAAGGGACTGGCTGCAGTTAAGTTTTACAAATATTTATGAAGTGTATAATCTGCAAGATCATCTCTCATTTTCTAATAAGATTAGAGCATTGTGATAAAGCACAATATTGCTAGGTAACCTTTTGCTAGACACTCCAGCTATGTGGGTTGAAGTAGGAGTTAGAGAATTCTTCACAGCTGAGTGAAATTGAGGACCTGGATAGAGGAAACATCCTCATTGATAACGTTAGGCTGCAAAATCCCAGCTCCGGAAGCAAATCCTTAATCGGGTGTTTCCCAAGCATAACCATACCTCAGGGACACTCTTTAGGAGATGTCGGGCTTTGAAGATGAAGACACAGACACCTCATTCTGTTTGAAGTCACGAAGGACAAAATTGTAAATGTTTCCTCATCGTCACTGTTTTTTCACAGCAGTGCGTGTTGACACGTTGTGTATGGACAAGCTGCAACGGAATGACCTGGGATTCTTTCTGAACCACAGCTCCCCAGTTCCCCATTCCAAACATGGCTGAGAAAAAAAAGTCAGGAAGATGCACTTTTACTAAAGTTCCCTAAGTGAGTCTTGCGAGAATTAATTTTTGCTTTAAAAAAACACATTTTGATGTATATACACATGCAATTTTACATAAATACATGAATGAAATTGTATCATATATGCTGTCTTTGGTATTTACATACAATATTTTGTTTTTTTGTGCTTGTCTCCCTACCCCACCCTTATTTAGATAAGTTATATTAATCACCTTGAATACATTCTCCATATTTTTCATCACTCTTATGTATATACACACCCACATAGACACAAATATGCTAAAAATGGTTTTAATACTCTGTGTGATACACATCGTGTAGTCCTAATTTTTTAAAATTAGATCATATGAACATTTTTCTACAATTTTCTTTCCTCATCCAACAATACTTTGTTGAAATCTCTAAGTTAACGGATATAATTGTAATTTAGTTTACACAGTTCCAAAATATTTCATGTGGATATACAATAATTCATTCAACTATTTCCCTATGATATGTATTTACCTTATTTTTGTCTGTTCTATACAATACTGCAAGAAGCGTAGATATCTTAAATACCTTTTTTTTTTTTTTTTTTTTTTTGATAGAGTCTGTTACTCATCCAGGCTGGTGGAGTGCAGTGGCACAATCTCGGTTCACTGCAACCTACACCTCCTGGGCTCAAGTGATCCTCCTCCCTCAGCACCCCAGAGTAACTGGGACTACAGGCATGCGCCACCACGCCCAACTAATTTCTTGTATTTTTTTGTAGAGACAAGGTTTCATCATGTTGCTCAGGCTGGTCTCCAACTCTTGAGTTCAAGCGATCCAACTACCTCAGCCTCCCAAAGTGCTGGATTACAGGCATAAGCCACTGTGCCCAACCTTAAATATCATTTCTGTTGAAACCACGGGATACATTTATTGAAGCAGATGAGCAGAGTCAAAGAATATATGTATTTTAATGTTAATAGCATCATCAGATTTCTTTTCAAAAATGACTATACATATGCACATTTTAACTAACAATGTTTGAATGTGAATTTCAGTAATACCTCCAACAGCAATAGACCTTATCAGTCTTTTAAATAGTTGCAATTCTGATACCAAAATTTGATATATTATATATTTTTCAGATTGCTGACTACTCTTGAGTTTAAGCAATTTTTCATATGTTTGTCAACTATTTGGATTTACTCTTCTGTAAATTGTCTATTTATATATCCTTCGACCAGATATTAGACATTTGCAATTATAGTTTGGCATTATAAAAATTTTACAGCAAACAATCTCTAATTTAAAGTTTTGTCTTGGGCTACCGTCAGCGATAGCAATGATGGTGGTGGTGCCTGTGGTTTTTTCCTAATATAAATTATTAGAAGGTTAGTTGGTGGGTAAAAGCACATGTGTTTTTTAGGGCTCTTCACACAGGCAAAATTGTCTCTTGGGATGTTGTTATCAGTCTACACAAACATTTGCAGTGCACGAGAAGACCATAGTCTCTTCACAGTCAATGATACTGGGCACAATCTCTGCCAGTTTAATAGTTTGCATTTCTCACTTTTAATTTACCAGTGATGTTTAACATTTTTATTTTATTTATTAGCTATTGGTATTCTGTCTTATATTTATTTCACACATCATAAACACCTGCCACCACATCAAATATTACATCTACCTATTCAAGACATAAATTTCAGATCTGAAATGTCATTGCTTAAATATACAGTAAAATGTAACCACGTTATTTGTTCTCTGACAGTGCGAACACCTGGGTTCCTTTATGTGTTTGTTTGTTTTAAACCAAGCTAAAACAGTTGGTCTTCAGATTTCCAGGCCAGTATATTTTGAAAACATCATGTGGATCAGTAGGTTGTTTGTGCTTTTTAGCCTTTTAATTCTTCTTTCTTTTCCTCTAATAAGCTACAATTGAGCTGGGGTATGATTGCTTTCTTAATCATTCTGTGTTTCCATCTTTCTGTTATCTATCTATTACCTAACTCTCTATCGTCTATCTATCTATCTATTATCTATCATTTATCTCATCTATTTATAGCTCTACCATTTAATAATATCTATCAATCATCTATTTATGGATTCACAGAGAGATAGAATCAGAGTGGCTGTATTATTAACACATTTTAAACATTACACAATTAGTTAAAGGAGTATTTTGTATCTTTCAAGCTACTAGAGTTAAGCAGGGAGTGGGGAGTGGAAACTCTGTGCATCAGTTTCAGCCTAAGTCCCATTTACTAATTCATTAGCAGCTTAAATTTAGAATGTACAGAAGTAACTGCCTCAGAATATTGACTTCAGTAACATAAAAAGTTATGCTAATCACACCTGGGGAGCCCTGTAGTCAGAAATTCACATCAATAGCCTACATTTGAACTATTCAACCACATGTTTTTAGTGGCCTTTCTGCAGAGGTTGTCAGCTTCTCTGTTTATTATGTATGAACAAGACAATCCCTCTGCAAAGCCCGGCAGTGTGGGGTTGCCAATTTCACAGTGTAATTGTGATTGTAATCCAGGAGAAACCAGGAAATGAAACTGAAGGTGATTCACAGATGGACAGCCTACGGAAACGGGCAGAATTTTCCTGGAATGTTGGTGCAGGGCCTTCTGTCTGACTGTGTGTGTAGGAGCACCGGCTCAGATTCAGTACCAGCTGGCAGAGCCTGCCCTCCCTCCTTGCTGATTACCTCCCCAGTCGTGTGTTCAGCCAGAAGCAACATATGGCCTATGCTTCTACTTGGTTCAACTGCCACCATTTCCAGAGACTTGCTTGACCCTTTTCCAATAATCGTATTGAGGTAGGTATCCCTCCTCGATGTTGCCACAGCTCCTTGTCCTTGATCACACTGTTTACCACGCTAAATGGTTATTGTTAGTTTGTCTGTCTTCTTGACTGGGCTGTGAACAATTTCAGCGCGGAGCTTTCTTTCACCTCTCTATCCCTAATGGCTAATGGAGTGCTTGCTGCGCAGTAAGCACTAACGAAACATGTTTGAGTAAATAAATGATGAATAGATGCAAGAGCATATTAATACATGTTTTCACTTATGTAAAGCTCTGGGTGCTTACCCAGCAAACAAGTTTCTACAAATAATATGCAGCTTTGGAGGTCAGGCTCCCTGTGAAGCTGATTCTGAGATGGGGACGAATACAGAAAGTTTTTATAGGAGTGTTCTCTGGATCAACACTTCTGGGGGAAGTGAAGAAAGAGGGAAGGGGCAGAGGGAGAAGTAGTTGCAGTTACAAAGACTTGGTCCCTCCCTAAGGAAATTCTGTATCTATACTAACCCTGCAAAGGTGTCTGTAGTTAGGCCAGACATCCAGGCCTCTACACACACACACACACAGAACAGTATCATACATCTGTTTAATACAGTTGCTGTGTTGGCATCCATTTTTAGGTCTTATATCAGTTTTTTTGAAATCTGGTTGTATCCTGTCACGTTTGGCTTAGTTAAAACATCCTCTCCCTATTTGGTTAAAATATAGCCTGCTTGTTCCTCATTCCACTGACCCCAAATCCAACACATTTCATGGCCACTGACCACAATGAAGCCTTATGGTAAACACTAGAGTCATGGAAATAAGTCTCCCACCCCCAATATGACCAATTCCTGCCGGAAGGCAGAGGGTTAACAGCCTGGACCTTATTAAGGGCAGAGTTGCACAGGTCCTCTCTCTCCTGCTCCCCATCTTCTGGTTTTGCTCCCTGGCACTTCCAGGCTTCTTGTCCGTCTCGTATCAGCACCCCTAACTTCTCTGGGGCCCATGAGTCATAAATTTCCTCTGTTACAAGCATTTGGTTTCACTTCCTCATTGTCTCTCACTTGACCAACACACTCGAACCTAACTCTTTCCCCAGTCAGGGCTCCCTGGCTCCCCAAAAGAGTGGCTGTCTTGGTTTGTGGCTCCTTTTTTTTTTTTTTTTTTTTTTTTTGAGAGTTTCACTCTTGTTGTCCAGGCTGGAGTGCAGTGGCACCATCTCGGCTCACTGAAACCTCTGCCTCCATGGTTCAAGCTATTCTCCTGCTTCAACCTCCTGAGTAGCTGGTATTACAGGCGCACAGCACTATGCCCCACTAATTTTTGTATATTTAGTAGAGATGAGGTTTCCCCATGTTGGCCAGGCTGGTCTAGAACTCCTGACCTCAGGTGATCCACCTGCCTTGGCCTCCCAAAGTGCTGGGATTAAAGGAGTGAGCCACTGTGTCCAACTGGCTTCTGGCTACTTTCAAGAGAGAGACCTCAAGACAAAATTAGAAAGAAACCATAACAGGCCAGGCACAGTGGCTCATGCCTGTAGTCCCAACACTTTGGGATGCCTAGGTGGGTGGAGCACTTGAGGTCAGGGGTTCAAGACCAGCTTGGGCAACATGGTGATTCCCTATCTCTACTAAAAGTACAAAAAATAGCCAGGTGTGGTGGTACATGCCTGTAGTCCCAGCTACTTGGCAGGCAGAGGTGAGAGAATTGCTTGAACCTGGGAGGCAGAGGTTGCAGTGAGCTGAGATTGTGCCACTGCAGTTCAGCATGGGTGACAGAGCTAGACTACATCGAAGGAAGGAAGGAAGGAAGGAAGGAAGGAAGGAAGGAAGGAAGGAAGGAAGGAAGGAAGGAAGGAAGGAAGGAGAAAGAAAGAAAAAGAGAAAGAAAGAGAAAGAGAGAGAGAGAAAGAAGGGAGGGAGGAAGGAAGGGAGGAAGGGAGGGAGGAAGGGAGGGAGGGAGGGAGGAAGGAAGGAAGGAAGGAAGGAAGGAAGGAAGGAAGGAAGGAAGGAAGGAAGGAAGGAAGGAAGGAAGGAAGGAAGGAAGGAAGGAAGGAAACCATAGCAATAAACATCACAACAACCAGTCACTGCATTTCTGGCACGTCATCATCTCTCAATAAATGCTTATTGAACCATAAAATCTTAAAGAGAAAATATAGTTCACCTCTTTGGGAAATCTTCTTATATCAGCAATGTTGAAAGAGCTGTTAAGCAAGCCAAGATTATCCCTGGGCTTAGTTCTATCCTGTCATATGCCAGTCTGGGTTAACATGACACTGTCACAGCTCTGGTAGCTGCACTTCACCTGAGGCCAGGATGAGAATGTCACCAAGCCAGCTGATGTCCCTTGACATCCCTTCTGGCACGCGCTCATTGCTCCAGTCTCCAGTGTCACTTTTCAAAGAGAGCGAGTCATTTGCCAAGAATCTAGCTTCTCCTGTATGCCTTTGTCATCCTGTCTACAGGCCCTGATCTGGAGGACAGCCACTCAGCAGGAAAATTCACTGCATCATAAATTCATAATCCATTTTTCTCCATATGCTCTGACCAACTTATGATGTTCGTAATTAAAACTTTATGCAGACTTATGGCTACTGAGACAGGTTGATTCAGTGCTGGTTGTAGAGCATCATAAATCACTGCAGCTTATTGTATAATTGGGTGCTAATAATTATTCTATCAATGTTAAGCAGGGCTGGCACTGGGCAAAAGTGTAAGGCAGACGCACTCATCTTTCAGGGCCCTCCATTGCTCTGTGACAGCCATTATGTACCAACCTTTGCCTCACAAACATTGCCTCGGTGTTTTGTTTTTTTTTTTTCTGGTTTCCTAACCTTCTTTATTATTAAATTCCTCCTCAAGCTTCCAGGCTGTATTAAACTACACTTCTACCAAGAGACCTCTGTGTGTCATCTCTCAGTAATCCGACTCTTGCTCTATGTAGCAACACTGCCTGCCACTCATGTGGATGCTTACTGCACGTTGCCTCCTGGTGGATTCTGTAGATGGCTTTCAGACTCCAGTTTGTCTACACAGCTTTATATGCCCTGAGAACTTCTCTTTGAATCATTATTGATACAATCTCTTTCCTAGTTCTTCTGGGTGTATTAGAGGCCGCTTGATTTCCTGGGAAAACATGTATCAATTGGGGCTCAATACTATTGACACGGAGGGGAGCAGGGAAGTGCTAGATAAAGAAAAATGGATCTCTGGCTATGTCTCCACCCTCCGGCCTGTGCCCACGGTCCTAGGTGAGGACAGGCACGCCTGTTAACCCTCCCAAATGCTGCATTTTCCAAGACCACCTTGGCCCGCGATCTCCCCGACCTTGTACCTATAAAATCCCCCAAACCCTAGTGAACAGAGACACAAGCAGCTGGGGGTCAAGAGAAACACACCAGCAGAAGAACACACAAGTGGCTGGACTTCGAGAGGAACACATCAGTGGAAAAGCATACCAACAGGCATCGGCAGACTCTGGGAAGACATTGACCGGTGGAATGACTTGGAGTTTGACCGGGTTGATGGGAGGAGAGCCTGGCTGCTGGGCCTCCTGGCTGCTGGGCCACCAGACTCCAGGGGAAAACCACCTCCTTCTGACCTCCCCAGGCACCACCACTCAATAAAAAACCTTGCCTTCATTCTCTAAGCCCACGTGTGATCCGATTTCTCCGGCACACTAAGGTAAGAACCTGGGATACAGAAAGTTCTCTGTCCTTGCCATAAGGCAGAGTGTCTAACTGAGCTGGTTAATACAAGCAGCCTGCGGATGACAAAACTGAAAAAGCACACTGTAACACACGCCCAAGGGGCCTTAGGAGCTGTAAACACCCCTAGGTGCTGCTTTGGGGTCGCAGCCCCACAGCCTGACTGTCTGTATGCTCCCCTAGAGGTCTGAGCAGCCAGGCACTGAAGAAACAAACCACACCCCCATCGCACACCCTGCAAGGGGGACAAGGGAACTTTTCCTGTTTCACTGTGTAGATCTGTCACTTACTAGCTGAGAACTCTGGACATTACTTGAAATCCCAAGCAGTGTTCTTAGCTACATAGTAATTAATCTGTGAATTTACACAAGTGACATAATTTTTTTTGAACCTCAGTTTTCTAAGTAATGAATTCGAGAAAATAATACATAGCTCAGATGTCTTTTTGGTCTCGTAGTTATGAAGGATTCTCCATATCAATAAAATATTAGAATAAAGTAAAAAAATAAAAAGCCTTGTCTTCAAATATGGGCTCAATAAATGTTGAGTTTCCCATTTTCCTCTTACGTTACCTACTAAAGATTTAGTGACTGATGATGGATTGTTTATGTTATGTTAAGAGTAACCGATACTGGAGATTTCATAGCCCTGAAAATGATCAAGGGGTAGAAAAGACTTTAATACTTTTCAGAACTTTAATTTTGTTATACTCCAATACCAAAGCATAATGTCTTGAAGACAGTTACAAAAGTCACGGTAACACCAGAGAACTGATATCCTGTAATTTTGTCGTTAGAGAATTTATATACAATTTAAATGGATTTTATCTCTTTTTTGGTAAATGCAGATGGGGCTGCATAGAAAGCACATTTGGAAGATCAAAAGAACAGCCTCTGTGCAATCCTCACCATAATTTTAAACTCTGACTTCTACCTGCTGGTCCATTAGGTAAAATGCAGACACATCTGTTTGGTTAGAAATCAAAACAGACGGGTTGATGGGTGCAGCAAACCACCATGGCACATGTATACCTACGTAACAAACCTGCACATTCTGCACCTATATCTTAGAACCTGAAGTAGTAAAAAAAAAAAAAAAAAAAAAAAATCAAAATGGAAGCTTTTGTCATGGCGTTAAGTACTGGAGTCGAAAATCTAAGTCTTTTAATTACAGATTACTAATGTGCATTCAGAACAACCACTGACACTGAAGTAAGTTCCGTAATTTTTAAAAATTCACGACTTTGTTAAATTTTAATTAATTATTAATTACCAGAGAAGTATGCACACTGATATCAATAACATATTGGTTCAGACCGGTCATGGTGGCTCATGTCCGTAATCCCAGCACTTTGGGGGGCCAAGCCAGTTGGATCACCTGAGGTCAGGAGTTCGAGACCAGCCTGGCCAACATGGTAAAACCCTGTCTCTACTACAAAAAAAAAAAAAAAAAAAATTATCTGGGTGTGGTGGTGGGCGCCTGTAATTCCAGGTACTAGGGAGGCTGAGGCAGGAAAATCGCTTGAACCTGGGAGGCAGTGGTTGCAGTTAGCCGAGATTGCGCCATTGCACTCCAGCCTGGGCAATAAGAGCGAAACTGTCTCAAAAGAAAAACAAAACAACAAACAAACACAACAAAAATAGTGGTTCAGAGAGCAAGCTCTAGATTGACATAATCTTAGGTTCTGTAAGAAATCTATTACACTATTATTATTACATCAGTCATTGTTATTATCATGTATAGAGGTTAGTAATGTTTTTCATTCCAGCATTTTACTATTGTTCATAATTTTATTTCCCCTAGGTTTTAGCTAAGATATCACTTTCTCAATGAGGTCCTAAAGAAACCTGTTTAGGATTACAGACCCCTACCCTGACTCGGACATTACCACCTTTTTCTTCTGCTTGATTTTAATTCATGACAGTTATCACCATCTGGAAAAAGTAATGTACCACGCGTTTTACTTATTTATTTGTGGTGTGCGCACCCAATTAGAAAGTAAGTTTCTGACCCAGAGATTTTTATCTGTCTCATTATCTGTACAATTCAGCACATAGAATAGTGTCAGGCAGATAGTAAACAATAAATAATTGAATGGATTTGTTGAATTAATCTTCGGTATGGAGCTAAAGATGTTTTCCTCAAGTAGTTCTGTGTGTGGCCAAATGAGATGGCTTACAAAAAGTGCCTGATTGGATGCATAATAATCTACAATAAGTAGCTATTGTCATGATCATTCCCTCAGGATAATTTTATTTGAAAGAAAATCATTTTTTAAAAAAATTCAAGATATTTATTACTAATTTCTCATCCCCCTACACACATACACACACACACACATACAAATCTGTTAACTTCTTCCCGGACATGGGCAAAAGAGAGTGCAAATGAACTAAGAAAAACTCTATTGATAAACTTTAAAGAATTTCTGGATGGAGTCTTTGCAGAGTTGTAGTTTGGTTTGAAATATATATCTGAATTCCATTGAATATTGACGGTAACTTTTACAGTCCCCTGCACTACTCTGAGGGAAAGAAGAGGACATTTCACAGACCTGGAAGACAAACCTTGCATTACCCAAATCCAGAGCCAGAGAGACACCACGAATGTGGGCAGTAGCAGTGGAGAATCATAATGCCTGTCCCACGTGAAAGCGAATGCTCTGCCTAGATGCATTCTGATTCTTTTTTCTTATTTATTTGTTTATTTTATTTATGTATTTATTTTAATGATGACACTATGAAGTTTATCTCTGCCCAGATCATGTAAGTGGGCTTCAACACCTCAGGTGTGCAACCTTGGGTGTTTAACCTCTGGCCGGAGGAAACCTTGTTTCCCAGAGGGAAATCTTCAGGGGCTCAGCAAATGTATTGAGAAAGCTACAGTATACATCTGCTCGAGGTTGAAGCTGGAGGAACAAAGGCAGTCCTCACAGAAAAGACTGGAATGTTTCCACCCACCCCTCCATATACGGCTTGGGGTCAAAGACCTGGCTACCTAGTACTGTATACTGATGGACCTAGGGCATTATTTGATATGCCTCCTGAGCACCTAAGTGTAGGTGGCTGCTCGAGGATTAGGGGATTTCCAGTGCTAACACATTTCATAAAGCCTTGTTCTAAAACCAAAGAAAATGAAATGTCAAGGCTTTTGAGTTATCTCCTGTTTTATTTTTTATTAATATGTAGGTCTCATAGCTCCGTTATTGCAGATCTTTGATCTTTGTATGCTTCAGTGATCTACTTTGATTCAGCTGGAATTTACTGAGTACAAATATGTTTGGGGAATAATGCAATCTCCCATGCTGGGGGGTGGATAATCCTGTAATCAAGACATAGCTCCATAAATCAAGGTTATAAGATCTAATTAAAGGTGAATCTAAATACTGTGTTATAATATGGTTTGATAAAGGCTATGAACATATAAAATAAGAAAAGTCTAATACTGGGTAAATTGAGCTAAGAACAGGTAGAATTTTGACAGGTAGAAAGAGTTGAGAAAGAACCATTTCAAGACACAGTCATTTGTTATCTGCTTGAGTCACATTAACAGCCATCAGATGTATTATGCTTTACATCTCACTGGATATGTGACTTTCACTAAATTATTTTCTATTGTGTCAATAGTTTATTTTGTAATTGATTTTTTTTTTATTTACCATGAAACATAGCTGTAATGCTAAGTTCTGAGTACCAGTAAAGCATTAATTAATATTCCCTCAGTACAAAATTTTTCCATTAACCCAGAATGGATAGTGGGAGCAATAATATGCAAATCCCTACAAATCAATAGGCAATAATCATCAGGAAATACATACTTAATCTGTGATTACAAAGAATTCCCAAAATATCACTCTTTATTCCACTTCATCTACTTACATATCTGTAATAAACATAGCATTCCCTCTTCCCTCATAATAGCCTTGTAAAATCATTCCTCTACTTCCGCTGATTGCTTTAGTAATTTCTCTGGTTTCACAATGAAATCCTTTCACATTTAAATCACCAATACAACCAAATGATATCTAATACTTTCAGTGTTTTCAAAATAACCCATTTGTTGGATCTTTGAAGTTTACAATAGATGTACTATTTGTATTTGTGAAATGAATTTTGGTGGTGTGAGCACAGTGGTTGTCATGCAATTGCTGTTTGATTGTTTTGCTGTATGTTCAGATGGAAGCCACAGGGACAAATATTGGCCACATTGGACTTATGTTAATGGCTGCTGTGGAGGTATGACCTGGGTTGAGGCTAAGATGTTGGTAAATTTTTTGAATCATGACAATAGCTACCATTTATTAAATGTTTGGTGTGTACTAGTGATATCCTTAATTTTTATAATAGCCTGTTTGATTGTTTTTCTAATTGTACAAATGAAGACCCATAGCCTAAGAAGTTATACATTTTGTACAATGTCACAAATGTATAATACAAGTGACAGAAGTGAAAATCCAAAACCAGAAAACCATGACTAAAAATCTATATTTTCTTCTAGTCTACTGTGGTAGACTTAGTAATCCCCCCAGCCACCACCCTGTTCTTCCACGCCCTGACTCTTGCCAAAAATGTTTATGTCCTAGTATCTGGAACCTATAAATGTATTACATGACAAGGAAGATGGAACTAAGATTGCTAACCATCTGGCCTTAAAATGAAGAGATTATCTGGGTGGTTCCAATGAAATCGCAAGGGTTCCTAAATGAAAAAGAGGGAAGCAGAAGAATCAAAAGCAGAGAGATGATGTCATGAGAAAGACTCAGACAATCATCATTGATTTTGAATATGGCAAAGGACCATGAGCTCAGAAATGTGGGCAGCCTCTAGAGCTGGAAAAGGCAAGAAAATGGATTTTGTCTTAGAGCTTCCAGGAAGAAACGCAGCCCTGCTGACACCTTGATTTTAGCTCAGTGAGATCCTCTTCAGACTTCTGACTACCCAGCAACTGTAAGATGAAACTTGTGTCGTTTGAAGTCACTAAGTTTATGGTAATTGGTTGGACCAGCAATAGGAAACTAATATAATCTCTTCACTCCTCCAATAAAGCAAGAAACATTCTTCTGTGCTTGATAGAAAGACATCACGTGCATAGGAATGTAATAGAAGGTGAATAGAGGAATTAATCTAAAAGAAGATGGCACACCTATTGTGAGCCAAGAGAACCAGGAAGTCTGGAGGTGAAAGGTACAGCTATTAATTTAATGTCATGGACCATAATCATAGTAAGTGTTGAACAATTATTTGCTTAATGGATAAATAAAATGATGAATGAGTAAAAAACCTGCAGACCAGTAATTATGTGACAATTTGCATTTCATCAGTCTTACAGAAACATAATTGCTCATTTTAAAGGTGAAGATGATATCCCATTGTTTTAATTTGAATTTCTTTGATTACTTAAGTTGAAAGTCTGCCATATGATTATTAGATATTTGTATATTCTCTTTTGTGAATAATCTTTTAACTACTGAGAACTTCACTTCATTTAATTTCAATTTTGTAAGCTCTTTAGAGAATATAGCGATTAACCTTGTTTTTGGCATATACATTTTTAAATATAGGTTTTCTGTTTGTTGATTATCTTTTAAGTGGGTTTATAATACCTTTTGAAGCATAGGCTTATTAAATATTTTGAATCAAAGCTGTTGGGTTTTCACTTTTGTGGCTTATTTTATTATTTTTAAACTATAATCTTCTAGAATTTGCTTTAGAATATTATGTGAAAATAGTGTAAATTATTGTTTTTATAATTGACTTAATAGTTACAGTAGCACTTGTTAAATAATTTTTCTTCTTCCCTGAAATCTATGATACTTCATTTAAAATATCACATTATATTTGATATATATTCTTGGAAAATTTTTAAAGACCTATTTTAGTTCTTGTTGCTTTCTCTTTTCTTGTGTCATCATTTTTCTATATTTTAAATGATTGCAGCTTTATTGCATGCTTTAAAATCATTTATAACTCAGACTAAAAATTCAAGCCCCATGATATCAACATTGCTTAAAAATATTATTTTAGCTATTGAACTGTTTTAATCTCTTTAATCTTCCATGTGAGAATGAGAGTAGTTTTCTTGTAATTTTTTATTGAGATTATTTAAAAAATATAAATGAACTTCTGGTGATTTGTCACAATTACAACCTTGTTCTTCTCAAGAAGCACTGTATGATTCTCCATTTATTCAACTTTCCCTGGTTAGCTTGTGTTCCATATTTATATCCCTCACCCCGGGCCCCACCCGTTACCTTGTTATATAGGGTATTCCAATTTAAAAATCATCCTGGGAATTGTTTGTTACGTCTTCAAATTAGTTATTGCCATGTATATGAAAATTATTGACTGATATGTTCATTGAAAATAATTCACAACAGAGATTGATTAATTACAATAATTTATAAGGTGATAATCTTGGATTGTTTGCTTCTAAGATTAAAAATTTCTTTCATAATTTTCAAGAAAGTATCTGAATTATTTCTTTTTGATGTTTTATTTCATCGATTATCGTTTTGTACCAATATGAAATAATAATAATCCTAGTCATTTTCTTTTACTTCTAGGTTTTATAAGAATGCTTTATTATTATATCACTGAATATACTGTTGGCCATAAGTAGTCCACCATTAAAAACACTATTTTTGAGTGATTCTACTAGCACTAATTTATTTACTGAGGTGTTTATTTTTATGAATAAATATTGAAACTATTGAATTATACATCTTTCAACTCTCTGATCACTAACATTACCTATTAATGTGATATTTGATGACAAGCTATTTTAAGTTCCTCTGTCATTGCCTTATTAAATATAATCTATAAACAGAATTCATTTTTATCTCAACAATTCGAAGGCTTCATTAGAATTTTTCATTTTTAATATCTAGGTAATAGCCAGCTGAATAAGCTGGTCGATTCTTCCAGAAAAGACCCTATTTTTTGTTTTTACTTTTCAAATTATTTTATCTGGTATAAATTGTTTGTATATCTCTGGCATTTCTTTTCCCATTTTTTAAAGATATTCTTTGATGTCAACCTAATGTTTTTTGATGTAGTCTTTCATGTTTCCTGTTACTTTTCACAATCAAAAGTGCAAGAGTTCTGTGACACCAATTCTGGCTCAGAAGGAAGAAAGAAGAATTGCATGAAGGGAAGAAGTCAAAGGAAAGGGGAAGTGAAGAGCTACAGGAAGCTAGCAATTGTAGGGAAGGACTTAAAGGCGCTATTCACAAGAGTGCTAGATGAGTTTATTTTAAATTGTATTCAATCATTTACATATATTATCTTATTTGATCATCTCAATAATAGTGAAAAACATGTTTAGTGAAGCTAAATAATTTTCTAATATTGTCTAAGTAGCCCATATATTAAACAAGAAAATGCAAACAGAAAATAATTTTTGCTGCCCACTCTCTCTTTCAAACAGCACAAGAGGGCTAATGGTGCCCCTACTCTGTTAAGTGAATATTTAAGCATCTCATAAGTGTTTTGGTTACTTTTAGAGAATATGAAATCCCAGGGTCATTTTAAATTATAAAACACAATTTCAGATTAGAAATTGAAATGTCCCATCCCATATAATCATCAATATTCCCCTCCCCAGGTAGGGCCTCAGGCAGATGAGAAATGAGCCTCCAGAAAGAAAAAAAACCAACTCGTCTTTCTTACAGTCCCAGTCCTCCTTGACTCATATCTTAGAGACACTATCTCTCTCTGTCTCCCAGGCTAGAATGGAGTGGCGTGACTATAGCTCACTATAACCTCCAACTCCTGGCTCAAGCTATCCTCCAATCTAGGTCTTCCAAGTAGCTAGGACTACATGTATGCAGCACCATGGCCATCTATTTTTTTTTTTTCTTTGTAGGGGTAGATATGGGGTCTTGGTATGTTGCCCAGGCTGGTCTTAAACTCATGGTTTCAGGAGATCCTCCTGACTTGGCCTTCCAAATCCTGGGATTATAGGCATGGCCTTCTGTGTACAGCCAGGCTAATCGCAGCTTTGCTGTCTCAACTGGCAGATATTTACATCTGCCTCTTCCCCTCCTGGTTCCTTTGAACACTGAGATATGAGTCTTCTGAACCCCCTCCAATCCCCGTTGTTGGAGATCTCTCCCGAAGTTTTTTCACAGCAGCAAATCATATGCCACATGCCACAGTTTGGCAAGTGACTTGCTAAGATATCTGCATTGACTAAGAATTCCTTTGCCCACCTTTACTTCTTTCTGTGGGGCTTCCCTTTCCCTTGGCAGCACCACAGGATGGATACTGAAATAATCCTGTGCTCGTTAGCTTTATTATATTTTTTACTTTTTTGGTTGGGATCAAACTCATTCTCTCTCTCAACTGAAGAGTAGACATAACTTATCATACTCATGGCTCAATGTTTTTGAGGACCTTCCTACCAGGATTTAGAGGAGGAACCTGTGCCTCCCACACTTCCATTATGTGGGAGCATGGAACCCACAGCAAAGACTTCTCCAGGCAAATTCACTCCTCTCTACTTCACAAATCTACTCTTCTTCTGACCTTTTAATACTCTGGGTATGGGGGAGAGTCATCTAACATAGGTGACCCGTTTCACAATTTACTTTGTTATTTAGTATCTACCACATTAGAATCTCAGTAAAAATTTTTAACACTCTACTGTTCACCTCTTATTGAAGGTGAAGATAAGCTTGAACTCAAACTTTTTTTTTATTATACTTTAAGTTCTAGGGTATATGTGCACAACATGCAGGTTTGTTACATATGTATATGTGTGCCATGTTGGTGTGCTGCACCCGTTAACTCGTCATTTACATTAGGTATATCTCCTAATGCTATCCCTCCCTACTCCCCCCACTCTGCGACAGGCCCCAGTGTGTGATGTTCCCCTTCCTGTGTCCAAGTGTTCTCATTGTTCAATTCCCACCTATGAGTGAGAACATGTGGTGTTTGTTTTCTGTTCTTGCGATAGTTTGCTCAGAATGATGGTTTCCAGCTTCATCCATGTCACCACAAAGGACATGAACTCATCCTTTTTTATGGGTGCATAGTATTCCATGGTGTATGTGTGCCACATTTTCTTAATCCAGTCTGTCATTGATGGACATTTGGGTTGGTTCCAAGTCTTTGCTATTGTGAATAGTGCCGCAGTAAACATACGTGTGCATGTGTCTTGATAGCAGCATGATTTATAATCCTTTGGGTATCTACCCAGTAATGGGATGGTTGGGTCAAATGGTACTTCTAGTTCTAGATCCTGAACTCGAGGTTTTTTTTTTAACACCAGACTATGTGTTTTTCCCAAAGTCATAATTAATGAATTTGAAACTCTCTTCCATATGTTAGGATTTCTATAAATGTTTCCTTCTTCATGTATTTATGGTTGTGTTGTCTGTAGCTGTAGAAAATATGCTACTGTATTTTCTAGTGTAGATACAATAGGTTTGAGTTATGTCTCTGATCCTAATACTTGTAAAAAGAAATATCAAATTCCATGCTAAAATATCAGAGAACTCAAAATGGAAGAAAAGGAAATTGTATTACCATGTCTTAGGGGAACAGTATCTTTTCTTCAATTTGGAGAAAGAAAAAAAAAACATCATTTGGTGTTAACAATTTCATACGTATGAGAAAAGGTCAGACTCTGAAGGACAAAACTCTTTTTTTAATGTAAGTTGAGAAACGTATTCTTTTATTTATTGTAAGTTGGGTGTCATTTTAAAAAATCTTAGAATATTTCTCTGCTTCTTGATGAAAATTAAAATTACAGAAGCTCTTCCCTCCAGACATTTTTCTTAAAAATTAAACTGCGTGAACAAAGGGATTTCATTTTGTCATCATATGTGTATTTCACTGAAACGATTGTCATTCTCCTTTCCCGTTTTGTGGAATATCTGCAAAGCCTCTGAAAGCCCATTTTCCCCCTCAACAACATTGGTTGCCACCCTTGATTATCACATATTATTTCTTTAAATAAATTTTCCTTCACTGCACAGATAGATCAATGACTTCCTCCTTCAGAAGTCAATAGTACATATGGTTGAGAAATTAACTTTCTGTATTGATAGTTGCCCTTGACTTGACACTGTGTCTGCTTTTGATGAAAATGGCCTTTAGAATTTGGGAGGTTGGAAATGAGGCTTAAGCAGAACAAAGCTGTGATATTTGGGAGCCAGTGACCTCGTGTGAGATAGAGAGTCTTGCTGAGTCTCTGAAATCTGGTACTGTCCAGAGAAGAAGCATCTCAGAGTCATTCACTGAAGGCCAGGGCCACTTATCTTAAGGGTTCAGGGAACAGCAGTCCCCACATCTCATAAACATGCAAATAATTTGTTTGTATGGAACTCCTGAGCAAATTTTGGTCTTAATGAAATTCGAGTATGTTTGAAGCATAGATGAAACACTTTGGCCTTGAGCAAGAAGCCTGAATTCAGGTGCTTTGATTTGGATTCTTTTTTTATTGCCTAAAGCTTTATTATTAATTTTCTGCCAGTCCTCCTTGAGAATTTAGTTTTTTTCTTCCTGAGAAAGAAAGACCAGGTTCAGGCAAAAGCGGAAAAGAGGGTCTGAATTAAAGCTCTCATGCTTTGTGTGTTTGCAATTATTTTGGCCTTGGAAATAATTAATTAATAAATAAACTCTGGACAAATCGAAGCACATTTTACTTTAATTTTACTAAATTTCATCAATATATAACTAAACTAAAATAAATGACACAAATTTTAAGCGTAGAATTTAATCGGTTGACATATGCATATATCCATGAAACAATTACCACAATCAAGATAATGAACATTTTCTTCATCCATAAAAGTTTCCGCACTTCTCTTGGTAGCCTGTTTCTCCATCTTCCCCCACCCGCAGGTCCCTAGGCAACAATTGATCAGCTTTCTCTCACTATAGATGGGTTTGCGTTTTCTATAGTTTTATGTAACTGCAATTATATGGTAAATATTTTATTTTGTATGGTGAGTTTACTTAGTATAATTATTTGAGAATCTTCCATACTGTTGAGTTTATCAAAAGTATATATTTTATATATATAATATATACACACACATACATATATATAGTTTCTGAGTTATATTCCATTTATGAATGTGATATCAACTGTATATTAATTTACCTGTTAATGGACATTTTACTTCTTTCCAACTTGAGGCTATTATAAATAAAACTCTATTTTACTTTCTGTTGAAGATTACTGTCTTGAAAACTGTTGTTTCAGGTTATTTGGTCCCATATGGATTTTACATTGTTTTGTCAATTTCTATAAAGAATACCATTGGAATTTTGATAGGAATTTTACTGAGTCTGCAGATCACTTTGCATAGTTATGACATTTTAACAGTATTAATTCTTCCAATCCATGAATATAGGATATCTTTCTACGTATTTGTGTCTTCTTCAATTATTTGCATCTATGTTTCATAGTTTGCAGTGTACAGATCTTTTCCATCCTTGGTTAAATTTGTTCTGAAGTATTTTTATTTTACTGTAGTATTGTAAATTAGATTGTCTTCTTAATTCCATTTTCAGATAGTTCATTGTTATTATATAGAAACACCACTGACGTTTGTATGTTGACTTTGTATCCTTCCACTTTACTAAATTTGTTTATAAGTTTTTATAATTTTTGGTAAGATCTTAAAGGTTTTCTATATATACATTTGTGTCAACTACAAACAGGAACAACTTTACTTCTTTCATTCTGGTTCAAATGCCTTTTATAATCTTATCTAATTCCTCGGGCTAAAACTTCCAGTACTATGAAGAATAGAAGTAGTGAAAGTGGCTATCCTTGTCTTGTTCCTGACCTTAGAGAAAATCTCTCAACTTTTCACCATTGTTGGAAATAATAGTAGCAACAGAGGAGAAAGAGAAAGCACAACCACGTCAATTGCAGAGACTGTCATCCATGTGCGGCCACTGCATGATCTTATTTTCTTCTTTTTGCCTCTGGGCATGATGTTATTACATAGACTACCTATCTGTTATCATGGGGATGTTTTCAATGTTCCTACACATTTTTGCACCAAGGGTAGTGCTTCCTTAATACTTCACATTAGGTGATCCCTGATAGTATTGGAATCCTAAGACTCCATTCCACCTAAATATATGCTAATCATAGCAAGGACCTTAGAAAGAATAAAAAAAGTAATGCAGGATAAAGGAAGGCTAAAAAAATCCATCTCGAGAATAAGAGGAAAGAGGAATGTGGACCTCTGCCATGTAACATGGGTTCTTGGTATATGCATCCCATATCCAGTTAGCATAGTATTATCATGATTCATTTAGAATTTGTCATCTCCCCTAAACAGTGATGTCTTTCAGCTCAGGGACCATCTATTATCTATCCTTTTGTCCTCAGTACCTAGATTTGAACCAGATCTATTATACGTGTTTTTTTATCTAATGCAGTTGTTTGAAAGAAAATAAATAAATTGCATTAATTTATTTAGTGAACACATATTGATAGAAACCCAGACATTGTTCAAAACATTTAACCTACATTGGAAAACAAAAGAAACAGATTCCTGTCCTGTGGTGCTTGTGTTTTAACAAGGGGAAGATAGGTAATGATTAACAAATATAAACATGGATAAATTATATAGTATCTTAAAAGGTGGTTACAACTGTGGAAAGAAAGAGAAAAGGAGAACACTGTTAAGACAAGGAATACTGGGCTGGGGACTGCAATAGATTGCACCTCTGAAAAGGATGTTCAAGGTAGAACATATTGTCAAGGTGAGATGTAATCCGGACCAGAAGAAAGGGAGGGAGCAAGGCCCTGGGATGGAGGTGGCTTGCTGTGCTTGTAAAGGAGCAAGAAGGCTGTGTCCTTGAAGTGGAGAGAGCAAGAAGAATAGCTGGGGAGGCCACAGAAGCAGGTCACCCAGGGCCTCCTTGGTGTCTGGGATGGTTTTTGAATCAAAGCATAATGAGGGCAGTTGACAGTGGAGTGACATTTTACATTTCCATCTGAATTCTGTGGGAAGTGGTGTGGGCCAAGAACAAGTGACTGCTATTCCAAGGCTCTTGCAGTAATTCAGGTGAGCAGGGGCTCAAACAAGATGATAGCAGCGGAGATGGTGAGAAGGGTTAACATATTTTATAGGTTTTGATGGTAGAGTCAATAAGATTCCCCAATGGATGGCATCTGGGATGTGGGGGGAAAAAAAAAAAAAAGGTTCAAGGTTTCTGATTTGAGCAAAAGGAAAGGTAGAGTGGCCATGAAGTAAAACACAAAAGCCTCAGGTGGAACAGGTATAAGTTTGAAATCACTAAATCACCCAGCTTTTTGTTTCTGATGGATTTTATGCTCTTCTCATCCTCTTGCTTTCTCAATTGCCACCCAGCAGGCTGCCCCATCTGTCACTGTTATTTATTAGCTATTCAAACAAAATGCGTTTTTAGATTTGAGCTTTTAAATATGTCTGGGAGGGATGTAATCAGCCTACTCCAACAGTAATTAGGAATGTCATCTGGAGAGCCACATTTGTTACATTTTTAATCCATGTGTATCTTATGTGACCATCACCAGGAACTGTACATGAAGATAGTTATACACACTAAGATTAGAGAACTGGTTACTGACAATCTAGAAGATACTAAGATATAAGCTTATGGAATGTAGCAACAACCACATACAATTAGAACACTTTTTTTTTTTTTCCCCCAGTGAGAACAAGTAGGGGACTCTTTAGGGCAGAATAACTTTTACTTCATTTTTTTCCTAACTTTTGTGCTTTCAGTACTACACAGGTGAGAATACTACTAAATAAAATCAATCCTGTGACACATGATAAAGCAATGATTATTCTGAAATCTGAGATTTCAGAGTTTATTTATCTATTTAATTATGTCCCATCAAGGATGTACCAGCTGCAAGGGAAATAAAGGAAACTGCCTAAAAAATTCACATGATACAGAGGCAATAGTGAGAAAAATAGTAACTGATTATTTGATCAGTTACTCAAACCTAGAGTATCAAAGCAGACTCTCCAATGAATGACTAAAATGAAACGAGGTGTAGCTAGGATCAATGCTTTTTCGATTTGTTGCTTGTAAGTTAGGAGCAGTCTGTTGAGGAGTTGAGTGGGAGATAACCATTGGAAAGTGACCTAAAGTAGCAGAGATTTGCTTGCCATGAAAGAATAATGTATTGAGTGCATAAAATAGATCAATGGCTCTTTAGAAATGATTTTTTCTTACCCTCTTGTTTTGCAATTGTGGAACCCAATATTCCAAGAGACAGTCGTTCAGCTGCTTGGGTCGAAACCAAGGACATCTGAAGCCAACCTCTAACTGCTGTTGCTTTGTGGCATTAAGAACTAACTCAACATTAGCTAACTGAGACAGAAGGATCCAGAAGAATATAAACAGGCACTTCGTGTAGAAGCTACTGTATGGGTAATAATTTGCTGGGTACTGGACAGTAAATGGTTAAGCAGCAGGTGTGTAAAATATTCTCTCCTTTTCAAGGGAAGGAAAGATTACCCAATCAAACATCCTTCTAAACCTGCTGGTGGGAGATTTCCTGACCAAACACACCACACACACACACACACACACACACACACACACACGCACACACGCACTGAGTATTTCTAATGGGAGAGTCCTTTTCAGGGAAACATTTTTATCAGAATGGTTCAGGATGTCAGTGCTCATGATAAACATGCTCAGAATTGATGTTTATAGGACATGGTCCCCATGGAAAATGACACAAAAACTAGTAACTGAGGATAAAATGAAAATGTGTTATGAGCAACATGGTTCCTTTTTTGTGTAGAAAAGGTAGCCAGAAACATCTCTTAGAGGTCTCATATGTTCATCTGAGCCAAGTACCATCAATGCCACAAGAAAGGGCCTGGGAGCTGTGTTCCCAGATGTCTACCTGCATTGTCTGTGTCTTATGATTATTTGTATGTTTAAAAGTTTAAATAAAGTTTGGTAGTGGGCTATTTCTCCAACATGTGACAGTCTGATTTGTCATTTCAATTATTTGTGTTTTCTCAAGCACTATGTGAAATTTCGTTAGCATTAACGAGAAAATACACCGACCGACAATAAAAAGGAGGTAGAAAAAGAAAGGAAGACAGACCAAGAAACCAAACAGAAGATGAATGCTACAAGAACTGAGGTACTGGCACAAGTATACATATGTAGCAAACCTGTACGTTGTGCACATGTACCCTACAACTTGAAGTTTAATAATAATAAATAAATTAAAAAAAAAAAAAAAAAAGAACTGAGGTACTGAATAATTTTAATTGTTCTACAAATTTAGAAAATTTTGCGTGTTAATGGCAGTTTATAATGGTAAAGAGCTTGAGAGTGTAGGAAAACATGCCAACTACTATTAAACTTTGTTGTTTAATACTCAATTTATTAACAACACATATCTGTTAAATATTATTCTCCTAAGTATTTAGAAAGCACTGTCGAAGGAACGCCTGAGCTAGAGCCAGCCCAATTCTTCTAAATATTTAGGCAGCCAATTCAATACTTGTGAATTTAATATAATGAACATTCCTAAACATGTAAGCATTGTTTCTGAACTTATAAATCAAATTTACATATTTAAGTATTCCATTTTAATCACAAACCAAATATATTCTTTTTCCTCAAAAATATAGAAAATACATAGTTATTATAATTTTTTGCTAAGATTGTATAAAACATTTACATGATTAAGATATCTGTTGTGTAATTTTTTCACGTTTTTAAAAAAATTTTTCTTACTCTTGCTTTTACTCACATCTTATTTGAGTTACCTATCTATACTTATTTTCATACCTTGTCAATCAGCTAAAGTTACAAGATCTGAGTTATAAACCTATAGATTCTTCTTAACTTAAACTTAAGTTATGAAAATTTCTCTTGTGATGATTCAGAAGCACAGTGCCCTTTTTCTCACTAAACTCTATTTGTTCACCATTACTTTTTCTTGTAACTAAACTTTCTATTTTGAGATAATTATAGATTTACAGGTAAGTTTAGAAAACAGTAGAGAGAAATCCCTTATGCTTTTTACCAGTTTTTCCCAGGGTAATATCTTGAAAAAAACTAAAGTACAACGTCACAGTCAAGATATTGACAGATACAGAACATTCCTATCAGCACAAAGATCTGTTGTGTTGCCTTTTACAACCACTTCCACTTCCCCCCACCAATGCTCTCTACATAACCCTTGGCAAATACTAATCTGTTTTGCATTTCTGTAATTTTCTCATTTCAAAATGTTCTGCAAATAGAATACTATAAAATATAATCTTTTGAAATTGCCTTTTCTTCACTCACAATAATGCCCTTCAGATTCACTCAGAGTGTTTAATGTAGTAACAGCTCACTCCTTTTTATTGCTGAGTTCTATTCCATCATACGAATATGTCAGTTTACTGCTTCTTCTGTTGAAAGACCTCTGGGTTGTTCCTAGTTTGGGGGAATCATGTCTAATGAATACAGCTGCTGTGAACATTTGTGTATGAGTTTTTCTACACACCTATGTCTTCGCTTCTCTGGGATAAGTGCTCTGGAATGTGATTGCTGGGTTATGTGGTAGTAGCCTCTTAAGTTTTGAAGAGGCTACCTGTTTACTAGAGGTTACTTACATTCCCAAGAGCATGTGTACATGATAGAGTTTGCCTCCTGAACGGTATTTTGTGCTGTCACATCTTTTTAAATTTTAGCCAACTTGACAAGTGTGTGGTGATATCTTATTGTGTATTGTATTTGTGTTTCCCTAATGGCAAATGGCTTTGAATCTATTTCATATGCTTATTTGTTATCGACATATTCTCTTCAATGAAATCCTACTAAACATCTTCGGTCAATGTTCTCATTGAATTGCTATTTCATTTTTGCAGTTGAGTTTTCACAGTTCTTTATGTATTCTAATAGATGTGTGATTTGCAAATATTTTCTCCCACTATATAACTTGTCTTTTCATCTTTTTAACTGGGTGTTTTGTTGAGCAAATGCTTTCTGTTTTAGTTTGTTTTATGATGAATTCTAATTAATCATTTCTTCTGTTTATGAATTATGCTTTTGGTGACAAATCTAAGAACTTTTTACCTACCCTGAGATTCTAAAGATTTTTCCTCTGCGCTTTTTCACTGAAAGTTTTATAGATTTGTATGTTTATACTTAAATGTGATCCATTTTGAGTTAATATTTGTAAAAGGAATGAAGCTTAGGTCGAAGCTTATTTTTTGCCTACAAATGCTCAGTTGCTCCAAAACCATTTGTTGAAAAGTCTATCTTTTCTTCCTTGTATTAATTTTAAACTCTGGTCAAAAATCAGTTGGGTATATATGGATAGCTCTATTTCTGAATTCTTTATTCTTACATTAGTCTATGTGTCTATCCCTCTATCAATACCACACAACTTTGATTACTATAGTTACACAATGAGTTTTAAAATCAGATACACTTTTTTCCCACTTCGTTTTTCTCATACAAAATTGTTATTGCTATTTTAGTTCCTTTTCCTTTGTGTTTAAATTTTACATTACCAAAAATTTTTGCTGGGATTTCGACAGACATCATGTCAAACCTATGTATCAAGTAGGGGTAAATAGCATCTTAGTCTTCAAATGCAATACACTTTCAATAAATCAATGTCTTATTTGACTTATTTCATCTGTGTTTTGTAGCTTTCAGCATCCTGTACAAGTATTAATGGATTTACATCTAAGTATTTCCTGTGTTTTGAATGATTTTAAATTGCATTTTTAATATTTTTGGTTCATTGTTAGTATATAGAGATAAAATCTTTTTAATGTTTATCTTTTATCATGTGATCTTGCTCAACTCACTTATTAGTTCTAAGAGTTTACTTATAGATTGAATGTGTCTTTCTTTTAACTTTTATTTTAAGTTCAGGGGTACTTGTGCAGGATGGGTAGGTTTGTTACATAGGTAAATGTGTGCCATGGGCACTTGTTGTGCAGATTTTTTCATTACCCAGGTATTAAGCTTGGTATCCATTAGTTATTTTTCCTGATGCTCTCCCTCCTCCCACTGTCCATTGTCTGATAGGCCCCAGTGTGCATTGTTCCTCTGTATGTTTGCATGTGTTCTCATCATTTAGCTCTGACTTATAAGTGAGAACATGTGGTATTTGGTTTTCTGTTCCTGCATTAGTTTCCTAAGAATGATGGCCTCCAGCTTCATCCATGTCCCTGCAAAGAACATAATCTCATTGCTTTTTATGGCTGCATAGTATTCCATGGCATATATGTACTATATTCTCTTTAAGCAGCCTATCATTGGCTGACGTAGTGGAACCAAAGAAAATAAGCTGGAATAGCCAAGACTATCCTAAGCAAAAAGGAGGCATCACACTACCCGCCTTCAAACTACACTATAAGGCTACATTAACCAAAACAGCAGGGTACTGGTTTAAGAACAGACACATGGACCAATGGAACAGAATAGAGCACCCAGATATAAGACTGCACATCTACAACCATCTGGTCTATGAAAAACCTGACAAAAACAAGCATTTGGGTTGATTCCATACCTTTGTTATTGTGAATAGTGCTGCATTGAACGTGTCGTGTATATGTACATTTTTTTTTTTTTTTTTTGAGACAAAGTCTCATTCTGCTACCTAAGGTGGGGTGCAGTGGCACAATCTCAGCTCACTGCAACCTCCACCTCCTGGGTTCAAGATATTCTCCTGCCTCAGACTCCTGAGTAGCTAGGATTAAAGGCACCTGCCACCATGTCTGGCTAATTTTTGTATTTTTAGTAGAGACAGGGTTTCACCACGTTGGCCAGGCTGATCTCAAACTCCTGACCTCAAGTGATCCACCCACCTCTGCCTCCCAAAGTGCTGAGATTACGGGCATGAGCTACTGTGCCCGGCCCATGTCTTTATAACAGAGTGATTTATTTTCCCCTGGGTAAATACTCAGTAATGGTATTGCTGCATCAAATGATATTTCTGTCTCTAGGTTTTGAGGAACGGCCACACTGTCTTCTGCAATGGCTGAACTAATTTGCACTCCCACCAACAGTGTAAAAGTCTTCCATTTTCTCCACCACTTCACAAGCATCTATTTTTTTTTTTTTTTTTTGACTTTTTAATAATAGCTGTTCTGACTGGTGTGAGATAGTATATCATTGCGGGGTTTTTTGTTTATTGGTTTTTTGTTTTTGACAGAGTCTCACTCTTGTCACTCAGGCTAGAGTGCAGTGGCATGATCTCAGCTCACTGCAACCTCTGCCTCCCAGGTTCAAGCAGTTCTGCCTCAGCCTCTCGAGTAGCTGGGATTACAGGTGCCTGCCACCAAACCTGTATTTTTTGTAGAGATGGGGTTTCATCATGTTAGCCAGACTGGTCTTGAACTACTGACCTCAGGTGATCCACCCACCTTGGCCTCCCAAAGTGTTGGAATTTCAGGCGTGATCCACCATGCCCAGCCTCATTATGGTTTGATTTGCATTTCTCTAATGACAAGTGATGTTGAACTTGTTTTCATGATTGTTGACTGCATGTGTCTTCTTTTGAGAAGTGTCTGTTCATGTCTTTGCCTCCTTTTTAAGGGGGTTGTTTGATTTTTGCTTGTAAATGTTGCTTATAGATACTAGATATCAGACCTTAGTCTAATGCATAGATTGCAAAAATTTTCTCTCATACCATAGGCTGTCTGTTTACTCTGATAATTTCTTTTGCTGTGCAGAAACTCTTTAGTTTAATTAGGTTCCACTTGTCAATTTTTGCTTTTGTTGCAATTTCTTTAGGGGTCTTCATTAAAAAAAAAGTTTGCCTGTGCCTGTGTCCTGAAATGTATTGCCTAGGTTGTATCCAGGGTGTTTTATAGTTTTGGGTTTTACATTTAAATCTTTAATCCATCTTGAGTTCTTTTTGTATGTGGTATAAGGAAGGGGTCCAGTTTCAATTTTCTGCATATTGCTAGCCAGTTCTCTCAGCATCATTTATTGAACAGGGAATCCTTTCCCCATTGCTTGGCTTTGCCAGGTTTTTCATAGATCAGATGGTTGTAGGTGTACTGTCTTATTTCTGGGTTCTTTATTCTGTTCCTTTGGTTATGTGTCTGTGCCTTTACTAGTACCATGGTGTTTTAGCTACTGTAGCCTTTTAGTGTAGTTTGAAGGCAGGTAGTGTGATGCTTCCTTTTTGTTTAGGTTTGTCTTGGCAATGCGGGCTCTTTTTTGGTTCCATATGAATTTTAAAATTCTAGTTCTGCGAAGAGTGTCAATGATAGTTTAATGGGAATAGCATTAAATCTATGAATAGCTTTGGGAAGTATGGCCATTTTTACAATATTGAGATAATCATGTGGATTTTGTCTTTAGTTCTGTTTATGTGATGAATCACATTTAATGATCTGAGTATGTTGAACCAACCTTGCATCCCAGGGATGTAGCCTACTTGATCATGATGGAAAAGCTTTGTGATGTGCTGCTGTTGATAGAGACAAGTCGAATTAAACCTCTTTTTCTTCCCAGTCTTGGGTATGTCTTTATCAACAGCATGTAAATGGACTAATACAGTAAATTGGTATCAGTAGAGTGGAGCATTGCTGAAGAAATATCCGAAAATATGAAAGCGACTTTGGAACTGGATAACAGGCGGAGGTTGGAACAGCTTGAAGGACTCAGAAGACAGGAAAATGTGGGAAACTTTAGAACTTCCTAGAGACTTGTTGAATGGCTTTGTCAAAAATACTGATAAAGGTGTGGACAATCAAATCCAGGCTGAAGTGGTTTCACATGGAGATGAATAACTTGCTGGGAACTGGAGCAAAGGTGACTCTTGTTATGTTTTAGCAGAGAGACTGGTGGCATTTTGCCCCTGCCCTAGAGATTTATGGAACTTTGAACTTGAGAGAGATGATTTAGGGTATCTGCCAGAAGAAATCTCTAGGCAGAAAAGCATTCAAGAGATGACTTCGGTGCTGTTAAAAATATTCCATTTTAAAAGGGAAACAGCATAAACGTTTGGAAAATTTGCAGCCTGCCAATGTAGTAGAAAAGAAAAACCCATTTTTTTGAGGAGAAATTCAAGCTGGCTTCAGAAATTTGCATTAGTAACAAGGAGTCAAATGTTAATCCCCAAGTTAATGGAGAAAATGTCTCCAGGGCATGTCATAGGTCTTCATGGCAGAACCTCCCATTACAGACCTGGAAACCTAAGAGGAAAAAATGGTTTTGTGGGCCAGGCCCAGGGTCCCCATGCTGGGTGCAGCCTAGGGACTTGTTGCCCTGCATCCCAGACATTCTAGCCATTGCTAAAAGGGGCCAAGGTACAGCTTGGCCCATGGTTTCAGAGTGTGCAAACCTCAAACCTTGGCAGCTTCCATGTGGTGTTGAGCCTGCCAGTGCACAGAAGTCAAGAATTGAGGCACCTCGATTGCAAAAGATCTATGGGAATGCCTGGATGCTCAGGGAAAAGTTTGTTGCAGGGGTGGGGCCCTCATGGGGAACTTCTCATGGAGAACTTCTGCTAGAGCAGTGTGGAAGGGAAATGTGGGGTTGGAGCCCCCACGCAGTGTCCTTTCTGGGGCACTGCCTAGTGGAGCTGTGAGAAGAGGGCCACTATCGTCCTGACTCCAGAACGGTAGATCCACTAACAGCTTATACTGTGTGCCTGGAAAAGTCTCAGACACTCAACGCCAGCCTGTGAAAGCAGCCACAAGGGGTGCTATACTCTGCAAAGTCACAGGGACAGAGCTGACCAAGACCATGAGAACCTAGTTCTTATATCAATGTGACTTGGATGTGAGACATGGAGTCAAAGGAGATCATTCTGGAGCTTTAAAATTTGACTGCCCTGCTGGATTTTGGACTTGCATGGACCCTGTAAGCCCTTTGTTTGGGCCAATTTTTCCCATTTGAAAAGTTGCATTTACACAATACCTGCACCTCCATTGTATCTAGGAAGTAACTAGCTTGCTTTTCATTTTACAGGCTCATAGTCAGATAAGACTTCGGACTGTGGACTTTTGGGTAAATGCTGAAATGAGTTAAGACTTTGGGGGGCTGTTGGGAAAGCATGATTGGTTTTGAAATCTGAGGACATGAGATTTGTGAGGGGTGGGGGTGGAATAATATGGTTTGGCTCTGTATCCCCACCCAAATCTCATCTTGAATTGTACTCCCATAATTCTCATGTGTTGTGGGAGGGACCCGGTGGGAAATAATTTGAATCATGGTGCCAGTTTCCCCCATACTGTTCTCATGGTAGTGAACAAGCCTCATGAGATTTGATGGGTTTTTTTTTTCAGGGATTTCTGCTTTTTCATCTTCCTCATTTTCTCTTGGCATCACCATGTAATAAGTGCCTTTTGCCTCCTACCATTATTCTGAGGCCTCCCCAGTCATGTGGAACTGTAAGTTCAGTTAAACCTCTTTTACTTCCCAGTCTTGGGTATGTCTTTATCAGCAGCATAAAAAAGGACTAATACAGTGTTGTTATGTGTATATTTGATCCTGTCATCATGATGCTAGCTGGTTATTGTGCAGGCTTGTTTATGTGGTTGCTTCATAGTGTCACTGGTTTGTGTACTTCAGTGTGTTTTTGTAGTGGCTGGTAATGGTTTTTCCTTTCTATATTTAGTGCTTCTTTCAGAAGCTGTTGTAAGGGCATGTCTAGTGGTAATGAATTCCTCAGCATTTGCTTGTCTGAAAAGGATCTTATTTCTTCTTCACTTATGAAGCTTTGTTTATGAAACTTGGCTTGGAATTTCTTTTCTTTAAAAATGTTGAATATTGGCTCCAAATCTATTCTGGCTTATAGAGTTTCTGTTGAGAGGTCTGCTGTTTGTCTGATATGCTGACCTTTGTGGGTGATCTGGCCTTTCTCTCTGTCTGCCTTTAATATTTTTTTTGTTTTGATCTTGGAGAATCTGATTATTATGTGTCTTTGGGTTGATCTTCTCATGGAGTATCTTACTGGGGTTATCTGCATTTCCTGAATTTAAATCTTGGCCTCTCTAGCTAGGTTGCAAAAGTTCTATATGATATCCTGAAATATGTTTTCCAAATTGGTTTTATTCTCCCCATTTCTTTTGGGCAACCAGTAAGTCATAGATTCGATCTGTTTACATAATCCTATATTTCTGTGAGCTTCTGTTATTTCCTTTTTTTTTTTTTTTCTCTATTCTTGTCTGCCTGTCTTATTTCAGAAAGTCTTCAAGTTCTGAGATACTTTTCTCTGCTTGATCTATTCTGCTATAATACTTGTGATTGTATTGTGAAGTTCTTGTAGTATTTCTCTCAGCTCTATCAGGTTGGTTATGTTCTTCTCTACACTGGCTATTTTGACTGTCAGCTCTCTCATTGTTTTATCATGATTTTTAGCTTCCCGACATTGGGTTATAATGTGTTCCTTTAGCTAAGCAAAGTTCATTTTTATCCACATTCTGAAACCTAATTCTGTCATTTCAGCCATCTCAGCCTCAGCCTGTTTCGATCCCTTGCTGGAGAGATGTTGTGGTCATTCGGAGGAAAGAGGGCACTCTGGCTTTTCGAGTTTTCAGTGTTTTTGCTCTTTCTCTCATCTTTGTGGACTTACCTACTTTCAGTCTTTGAAGTTACTGATGTTTGGATGGGGTTTTATTTCTTTTTGTTTGCTTGCTTGTTTTTCTTTTAACAGTATGGCCACTTTTCTGTAGGGCTTGCTGGTGGTTTGCTGGGGATCCAATCCAGACCCCTCACCGCAGGTTTTTCACTACCTGGAAGTATCACCAGTGAAGGCTGCAAAACAGCCCAGATGGCAGCTTTCTCTGGGAGCTGTGTCCCAGGCAGGCACAGGCCTGTGGCCACCCAAACACACCTATAGGAGGTGGCTGGAGAACCCGGTTGGGAGGTCTCACCCAGACAGCAGGAACAGGATCAGGGAACCGCTTAGAAAAGCAGTCTGGCTGATTTTGGTAAAGCAGCTGTGCTTGTTGGGAGATCCCTTCAGTCCCTGCCTCTCCAAGGCAGCTAGGCTAGAATGGCTAAGACACTCAAACAGCAAAGGTGGTAGCCTGCCCCTCCACCAAGGCACTCTGTCCCAGGGAGAAATGAGAACTCTGTCAGCTGTAGAACATGAGCAGGGGTGGCCAGAGGCCCCAGCTGAATCCCTCCCAGTGAAGAGGAATGGATCCAGGTGTCGCTTATAAAAAAGCAGTCTGGCCACGCCTCGGCAAAGGGGCGGCAAGGTGCTAGGCTACTGCCTTCTGCCTCAATCTGCTTAGACTCTCCAAAGCCAAGACCAGAACAGCTGAGTAACCCAAATAGCAAAGGTTGAGGCCCAGCCCTCCCCTCGGGCAGTTTATCTCAAGGAGAAATCAGAACGCTGTCCACAGAATGCCGGTGCCGGTGGCTGGAGGCCGTCCCTGGGAGGTTCCGCTGGGTGAGAAAAATGGATCCCGGTCCCACTTAAAGCCGTCTGGCCATGTTTTGATAAAGGAGCTGTGGTGTGCTGGGGGATGCCTTCCTCATCCAGTCCATTTGAACTCTCTGAAGCCCGCACGCTGGAACGGCTGAGTCATCTGTACAGCAAAGATGGCAAGCCTGCCTCTCTCTCCAGAAGCTCCATCTCCTCCCAGGTGGGCACACACTGTGGCCGGCGGCTGGCTGGTATTCCAAGTCAGTCGGTTTTCTCTTATGAGGTGCCATGGAAGTGGGGCCCGCAGACCAGCACTGCTCGGCTGCCTGGATTCAGCGCGCTTTCTAGGGGTGTGTGCAGACCTGCCTTGCCTGAGTTGCAGTCACTTTTGCTAGGTATCCCCAGGCCAGAGTATGGAAAGCTCCTGGGTCTCTGTGTGTGCCTGAGGACCTGCTGAGACTCCACAGAGCTGTGTGTGTCAGACCCAAGGCCAGTGTGGAGTGGGTTCACAACGGTTTCTCCTAAATCAGAGGGTTTCAAAGATCCCTGGAAGAAGGCTGGTTTCTTAGGGTCGCACATTCATTCACGGCTTCTCTTGGCTGAGGGTGGGGATCCCTTGGCTTCATGTCCTCCCAGGTGAGCTGTGACCCTGCCATGCTTTTCTTCATTCTCCGTGGGTCCAGCTGTTTCCCTGAGCAGTCCCAATGCGACTACCTGGATGTTTCAGTTAAAGGTGCTGTATTTACTCACCCCCTTTGTTTCTCTCTGTTAGTGCCATGCATTGTAGCTATTTCTTTCTTTCCTTCTTTCCTCCCTTCCTTCCTCCCTCCCTCCCTCTCTTTCTCTCTCTCTCTCTTTTTTTTTTTTTGCAACTGAGTCTCACCCTGTTGCCCAGGCTAGGGTGCAGTGGCGGATCTCGGCTCACTGCAACCTCCGCCTCCTGTGTTCTAAGCGATTCTCCTGCCTCAACCTCCCAAGTAGCTGGGGCTACAGGCACCCGCCACCAAACCCAGCTAATTTTTTGTATTTTTAGTAGATACAGGGTTTAACAGTGATAGCCAGGATGGCGGGATCTCCTGACCACGTGATGCGCCCGCCTTGGCCTCCCAAAGTGCTGGGATTACAGGCCTGAGCCACGGCGCCTGGTTGTAACTGTTTTTAATCAGTCATCTTGGCCAAAAATCTAGTCATTGTATTTTTCAGTTTCAAAATTTCCATTTGATTCTTCTTTATATCTTCTATACCTTGCTGAAACTTTTTTTTTTTCATTTATCTACTTCATTTATATCTTTTTTTTTTATTCCAAATGTATTAGGTCATTCTTGTATTGTTATAAAGAAATACCCGAGACTGGGTCATTTACAAAGGAAAGAGATTTAATTGGCTCACGGTTCTGCAAGCTTTATAGGAAGTATGATGCTGACATCCACTCAGGTTTTGGGAAATGTACAATCATGGCAGAAGCTGAAGAGGAGCAGGCAGGTCACGTTGCTAATGCAGGAGTGAGGTGAGGGAGGTGGAATTCCTACATACTTCAAACGACCAGATTTTACAAGAACTCACTCAATATCATGAGGACAGTACCAAGAAAATGGTGCTAAACTATTCATGGGAAATTCACCCACATGATCCGATCACCTCCCACCAGGCCCCATCTCCAACACTGGGGATTATAGTACATGAGATTTGGATGAGGACAGGTATCCAAACCATATAATCAAGCATGTTTACAATTCTTACTGAAGTATTTTTATAATAATGGCTGCTTTAAAATATGTCAGATAACTCTAACCTTTCTGTCATCTTAGTATTGTCATCTAATAATTGTCTTTTTCCATTGTTTGAGATCTTCCTGTTTTTTGAAATGACTGTCAATTTTCATCATTTTCATTATTTTATGACTCTAAGAATCTTATATAAACCTTCTCTTTTAGCTGACTTATTCCAATACTACTCTGGCAGAAAAGGGGAGGGTGTCTTCACCTCATGACTGCCAGGTGCAATTAAAACTGATTCTCTACTTGACCTGCACAGCATCAAAGGGAAGAGAGCTCCTTGTTACTATTGTGTGTGTGTAGGAGTTTCAGCTCCACACTAGGCCTCCACTGATACCTCCTGGCTGGGAGAAATCGGAATATGTCATTACTCTTCCCATCCTGCTTTCCAATGGCACCACGGGTAGAGGGAGTAGCTTTGCTACTGCTGGACTGTAGCAAAATTCTACCACTCAATTAGACCTCCTCTGATATCAGCCAGTGGGGATGGTGGAGGGACATCTTATTATGGCTAGGTAGGGGTGGAAGTTCAGGTTTTCTGTGTTCTCCACTGACACATTCAGGAAAGGGGAAGGGGTCCTTGTTACTAACTGGCAGGAATAACATTCCAGCTCCCTATCTGGCCTTCTCTGACACCACCGTGGGTGGGAGGAGTGGGGACACCTGATAAAGGTGGAAATGTAGACTCTCCAGGCAGCTTTGTTGGCATGGGTGGGGGCATGGATAAAGTTTGCTTGTTTATTTTTGTCTGTTTTTTCCTCTCACATTTGGCTGGAGTAGACAGTTATGGTCTAAAATTTTTCTGTCTTGCTAGGCTGACAGTTTTCAGGTCCTTTGGCTAGAGAGAGAAGACTTTTTTTTTTTTTTTCTTGTCTGTACCTTTTCGCATTTCCAAGTTCCTAATACCAACTCTGAACTACATGAGGCAAAAGTAAACTCAGAATTCATCACTGCGTCATAGCTTGGGTGCCAAAGTCCCCAGTTTGTGTCCTTTCTTTACTTTCTGAGTCTTTTTTTTTTTTTTTTTTCTGTAATAAGCAGGAGGAACAGGGAAAAGAATAAAAAGATAAAGAAAAAGAGAAGAATAAAAATATGGTTGGGGGTTTTATGTTAATAATCGTGATAATAAAATTAATGGCCCCTAAAATAGAAGAAACACCTGCTAAGTGGAGCGAGAAGATGGTCAGGGCCACAGAGGCTCCTCCAGGTGCTAGGTTTTCTGCTAAAGGGGGATAAACTGTTCAACTGGTTCCAGCGCTGGCTTCTTTTGAGGATGCAAGTAGGAGTAGAAAAGATGGGGGAAGAAGTCAGAAGGCTCATATTATTTATCCAGGGGAATGCCATATCAGGTGCGCCAGTTATCAGAGGGACTAGCCAGTTGCCCAAACCCCCAATCATGATTGATATTACCGTAAAGAAAATTATAACGAATGCATGGGTGGTAACAATAACATTGTAGATCTGATCATCGCCTAGCAGAGTTCCTGGTTGGCCTTATTCTGCTTGAATTAGAAGGCTTAAGGCGGTGCCTATTAACCCCGCTCATGCACTGAATAGCAGGTGTAGTGTTCCTATATCTTTGTGGTTAGTTGAAAACAATCAACGATTGATGAACATAAGTGGGGACGAAAAGGTAAAATGGCTGAGTAAGCATTAGACTGTAAATCTGAAGACAGAAGTCAAGGCCTTTTTTTACCAGCCCTGAGGTGGTTTCTCAGGTTGGGTTGCAAATTTAAAGGAGCAGCTTCAATCCTGCGGGGGCTTCTCTTGCCTTTCTTCCCCAACAGCAGGAGAAATAGGTTGAAGGCAGTTGATTAGGGTGTTTAGCTGTTAACTAAATTTTCATGGGTTCAAATTCCACCAATCTAGCAAGGGCTTAGCTTAATTAAAATGGTTGATTTGCGTTCAATTGATGCAGAATAGAGTCTTGCACTCCTTAGATCTGCTACCAAAATTAAGTGTAACTTACTTACCAAGGGCTTTGAAGGTCCTTGGTCTTATTTAACCTAAATTTCTAGGTTATGGTTATTATTAATGGAGAGATGGGTAAGAGGAGGGTAGAAGAGATGACATGTCGGGAGAAGAGTAGTACGGCTTTTGCGTTTTTGAATTGTCATTTTATTTTCATATTATTAGATGTGGGGAATAGTGTCCCTAAGATGGAATTCATTAAGCTTATGTAAAAGTACAGGTTGAGTAGGGTTATGATAGCTATAATGGTTGACGTAATAAGGCTATTGTTTTTTGTAAATTCTTGGATGATGATTCATTTAGGCAGGAACCCTGTTAATGGGGGTAAACCTCCTAGGGATAGCAGAATTAGTGGAATTATAGGTGTCAACCATTCTAATTTATTTCAGGCATGAGGTAGTGACAGGGTTGTAGTGCTTATACTCAGGTTGAGTGCTATAAATGCAGTTGTTGTTAAGATGAAGTAAATAATCAGGTTTAGAATGGTAATGTTTGGGATAAGATTAGTACTGCTATTATTCAACCTGTGTGAGTGATTGAGGAGTAGGCTAGGATTTTACACAATTCTATTTGGTTAAGTCCTCCTCAAATGCCCGCTATAATGGATAGGATTGTGATAAATAAGAGTATGTTTGTGTTGATGGGAAAATTTGAAACATAATCGAGATAGGGGCTAGTTTTTGTCATGTGAGAAGAAGTATACCAGATGTTAGAGAGATTCCTTGGGTTACCTCTGGGACTCAGAAGTGAAAGGGGGCTCTTCCTAGTTTTATTATTAGGGCTACGATTATTATTAAAGATGAAAATTGATTAATAGTGTTTATTGTTCATTGTCTGGAGGACAGGCTTTTGGAAAGGATATCATCAGAATTATGGATGCGGTTGCTTGTGTAAGGAAATATTTAGTGGCTGCTTCTGCAGAGCAGGGATTTATTTTTTAAATTAAGATTGGGATAAGGGCTAGTCTGTTTATTTCTAGGCCTGTTCAGATGAGAAATCAGTGTGAGCCTAGCATTATGATAAGAGTTCCTGTGAAAATAGTAAGGTTGATAATAAGTTGAGCTAAGGGATTAATTAGTATGGGAAGGGTGTAACCAACATTTTGGGGGTACAGGCCTGATAGCTTATTTAGGTGACCTTACTGTAGGACGTGGTGTAAAAGGTAGCATGGAGAATTTTGGATTCTCAGGGGTAAGTTCAATTCCTGTAGTTCTAGAAATAAGAGGATTTTAACCTCTATTATTTACTCTATCACAGTAATTCTTTTGTCAGATATATTTCTTATGTTTGGGTTGGGATGCTGGAAATTGGGACAGGCATTGAGATATATGCAGAATGCTAGTGTAAGTGGTAGGAAGTTTTTTCATGGAAGGTATATGGGTTGGTTGTAGCAGAATCGAGGGTATGTCATGCAAATTTATAAAAATAGGGTGGTTAAAAGAAGGGTTTTGGTAATGAAATTTGCAGTATAGAGTTCTGGTGAATATATAGTGTGTAATGTTCCCAGGAAAACAATAGAGGTTAGGGCATTTATTATGATAATGTTCATGTATTCTGTTATAAAGAAAAGGGCAAATGAGCCTGCAACATATTCGATGTTGAAGCCTAAGACTAACTCTGACTATTCTTCTGCTAGATCAAAAGGGGCTCGGTTAGTTTCTGCTAGTGTGGAGATAAATCATATTATGGATAGGGGCCATCATGGTAGGAGCAGTCACAGGAATTCTTGCGTTATGATGAGTGTATGGTAAGTTAAATGAGCCACTTCTCAGTAGGACTGATAGCAGGATAATGGTTATGGTGACCTCATATGAAATTGTCTGGGTCATAGCTTATAATGGACTGATTAGTGCATGTTTTGAATTAGATGCTCTTATTGATTACAGAATAGACGGTCAGGCTTAATGTGGCTAGTATAAAAAGGAGGTCTATATTAAAATTAACTAGAGGATCTGGTATAGAGAGGGGAGTTCCTAAGAGGAGAGTGATAGAAAGGGAAAGGATTGGAGCAGTAATATAATGGTAATAGTACTTGTTGAGGGCTGTAAGAGTTCTTTGGTGAAAAGTTTTATTGCATCACCGAATGGTTGAAACATCCCATAGGGATCTACAATGTTCAGCCTTTGCATAGTAGTACATAGCCTAAATTTTTGCTTTCGATGAGTGTAAAGAATGCTATAGCGAGAAGATTGGGGATAATGAGTAGGAGAAGGTTAATTATAGGCATGTTGTTAAGAAGAGGAGTCGAACCTCTGATTATAAAGTTTTAAGATTTATGCAATTGCTGGGATTTGCCATCTTAACAAACCCTGTTTTTGAATAGTGTGTGTGATGATTTGTTAGAATGAGATAGCATCATCAGATAGCATCATCTATGGCGTGAGGGCACTTTATGAAGTCGGTCTATGTCTCTTGTCCTTTCGTACTAAGAGAAATGTTAAATAGATAGAAACTGGCCTGGATTACTCTGGTCTGAACTCAGATCACGTAGGACTTCAATTGTTGAACAAACAAACCCTTAATAGTGGCTACACCATTTGGATGTCCTGATCCAACATCGAGATCGTAAACCCTATTGTCGATATGAACTCTAGAATAGGATTGTGCTGTTATCCCTAGAGTAACTTATTCTGTTGATCAAATCATTGGGTCAGTGTGTTTTAACTCGCTTAGGCTAGTGCAGTCTTAGTTTGGGTTGTTTGGAGGTTGAATTATGCTCCGAGGTCACTCCAACCAAAATTTGTAATGCAAGAATGGTAGTCTAGGGCCTGTAGGCTTGTTTGAATTTTTATTTGCATTAATGAATTAAAGCTCCATAGGGTCTTCTCCTTTTATTTGTTTATAGCTGCCTCTTCAAGGATAGGTCAATTTCACTGATTAAAAGTAAGACAGCTGAACCCTTGTGTAGCCATTCATACAAGTCCCTATTTAGGGAACAAGTGATTATGCTACCTTTTCACTCTCAGGATACTGTGGCCATTGAACATAAGTCACTGGGTAGGCAGTGCCTCTAATACTGGTAATGCTAGAGGTGATGATTTTGGTAAACAGGCGGAGTATGATTTGCCAAGTTCCTTTTACTTTTTGTAATATTTCCTTAGAGCATACCTGTGTTGGGTTAACAGTGTAAATAATAGAGTGCTTATTATATCATTTATTAACATTAGGCTGTTAACTGTCAGTGGGTATTCAAGTCTGCTGTAAGCTTATGCAATGGAGAATGTCTTCATGTTACTTATACTAACATTATTGCTTCTGTTAAGTAATAGATTAGTCCAGTGTGATGTTAGGAATTCAGTAGAGCGATTAGAATTTAAGTTGGATGTTGAGCTTAAACTCTTTAATTGGTGGTGGCTTTTGGGCCAACTATGGTGGTAATATTTTTTACTCTCTGTAGGAAGGTTTTTTCCTAGTGTCTCAAGAGCTGTCCCTCTTTAGAGGAACAGTTAAACTTACAAGGAGATTAAGTAATTCTGTGGGTAAGTTTAAAGTTGAACTAATATTCTATCTTGGATAACCAGCTATCACCGGGCTCAGTAGGTTTGTTCCCGCTACTCATGAATCTTCCCACTATTTTGCCACATAAGTGAGTGTGCTCTTTCAGCTCTTCTGGGGGTAGCTCGTCTGGTTGCAGGGGACTTGTCCATAGTTCTCTGTGTAAAGTTATTTCTGTTTAATACATTATGCAAAAGGTATAGGGCTTATCTTTGCTTTTTAGTGCTTAATACAGTTCTTTCATCTTTCCCTTACGGTACTATGTCTATTGCGCGAGGATAAAAATTTATATCACCTATACTTTTGTCTAAGGTAAATGGTTTAAGATATTTTGATAATATGTTTAGCAGGGTTTGGGGCTAGAGTTGGTTCAAATTGATCTGGTCATGTTGAAATATTCCAGGTGTAAGCCGGATGCTTTGGGTTAAGCTACATTTTGGTTTGTCCAATTGCACTTTCCAGTACGCTTACCATGTTACAACTTACCTCTTCTGTATGCATGTAGAAAGTTATTAGTAATAGTGATTTCTAGAGTAATATTTGAGGAGGGTGATGGGAGGTGTGTGCGTGCTTCACAGCCTTATTTATCCAAGCGCTCTGCTTTTGGTTTATGGTTAAATCCTCCTTGAGCCCTTAGATTTCATAAGGGTTGTCATGAGATTTTCTGGACATAGAAAATGTAGCGCATTTTTTGCCACCTCATGGGCTACACTTTGACCTACGGTTTTTATGTGGGTACTTGTGCTTACTCTATAGCCTTTTAAGGGTTCACTGAAGATAGCGGTATAAGGCTGCGGGCAACAGGTGGTGAGGTGTATTGGGGTTTATCAATTATAGAACAGGCTCCTCTAGAGGGATATAAAGCACCGCCAAGTTCTTTGAGTTTTAAGCTGCTGTAGTACTCTGGCAAATGGTTTTGTTAATGTAACTATTAGAGTTTAGGGCTAAGCATAGTGGGGTATCTAATCCCAGTTTGTGTCTTTGCTATTGTATCTTCAGGATATTAAAGCCACTTTCGTAGTATATTTTATTTCAGCTGGAGTTTTTTATAACTTATATGAGGTTTAGCTTTATTGAGGGTAGACCTTAAACACTCTTTATGCCGAGTTCTATTAGCTCGGGTTAATCGTATGACTGTGGTGGCTGGCATGAAATGAATCCACCCTTAACGTTAGTATCACTTAGTCAAACTTTGATTTATAACTAAAGATTTATCACTGCTCTTTCCGGTAGGGGTGTGGTTAAGCGAAGTGTTTTGAACTGCATTCATGCATGCTTGATACCTGCATCTTTTGATCTGGTGATCTAGAGGGGATTTTCACCAGGGTGGGGGTGCTCGCATGTGTAGTCTTACTAAGAGCTAATGAAAAGGCCAGGACAAAACCTATCTGTTCATGTGGCTGTGTGGACACATTGAGGTATTTTCAGTGTCTTGCTTTGAATAATTAAGCTCCATTAACTTTATAAATACTTAGTGGAAAAGTTAAAATATGAGAAAGAAGTGTAAATATTTGTTTACAGTTCTGGAAATTCGGGGTCTTTAAAGTTGAATTGGCAGAGGTTTGGCTGAGAGGATTGGTCATAGTTAGTGTATGGTTAATTTAGTGTGTGATATAATGGGGCAGGGCTTTCAGAGTGATATGCTCAAGGTATATTAGTATTAGGATGGAAATTTAGTTATTATGTTTATTATACAAAGTGGAAGATTACTTTAGTAGGAGGGTCTTAAGATTTTTAGAAAAATTACATAAATCGAGGGGTGGCTGTTGGAGTGTTTGTGGTTGAAAGACTAGGTTGTATTTCAGTCTCTTGTTTTTGGGATTTGGCAAGGATACAGTTTACTTAGGTCGATGGTAAAGTCACAGGAGGATGAGGGTTGCGGATTTAATCAAAAATATTTCTTGAAAGTGCGTGAGGGTATGTGTGTGAGCGTGCATGAGTGTCTATTGATTAATTGTTACGTATTTCAAGCAAGAATTAATTAACCTTATGGTTATCATGTCAGCCTGGAATATTCGATATAAGTTCAGCTTCTACTATTAGTTAGGAATCAAATCCGAGTTCATCTGCAGTGGATTTGGCAGGGACCAGGCCTTCCGCGATGGTGAGTAATAGCATCCCCCAAAGTTAAAAATACCAAATGCATGACAGTTCTCCCGTGACTGGTTAATAGGGTGGCAGTCACTAGTCTACTGAGATGACTTATTTAAGGGGAAAGTGTGGGCAATCTTAGTATTATGGCCCTGAAGTAAGAAGCAGATGTCAGGTATAGTTTCAGTATAGTCACCCCCAAATGTTACGGGCCTGGAGCGAGGAGGGTAGCACTCCCAAGCGGGATGATGATTTCTCGGAAGTTGGTTGTCTAAGAGACCAAAAATTGGTAGGTAGACAAACATTGGTAGACCAAAAATTGATATCCACGTGGACAAGGGATGTCTGGACTAAAATTTGCTGTGTTCGATGAATGAAGGTATGTACTATGTAATATCAAGGATATATAGTACGGATCAATATCTGTGGGGATTAGATTTGCTTGTATAGCCAATAATAGTAAATGTGTAGCAGTTGATTAAGACATTATTAATGCATGCTTATATACATGTGGACTGCATTCATAATGTGTTGTTATGTTTGGATGTACTATGTATGGATAAGCAATAATAGTACTATAAGAAAAGCCCTCACCATGATTTTTTGAAACCACTTTCTTTCCATTTGTTTTACTTTTATCCTTTCTTAAATTGTTGTTCCATGGAAGGATGTGTTCTTTATATTTGTTCAGTGCTAGATGACCCATTATCCTGGCATCCTTATATATCAATCTGATATGGGTAACTTATGTGATAATACACATAAGCCTTAATTGTATCTTATTGTAATTAATAGAAGATGTAAATCCTGAGGAATGAAAAAACCTAACCAGCACAATTAGCTCTTTACTTAGGATGCTAGCTAATTTGTCAACTGAATCAGAGTTCAGACTTCTTTCTGCTTCATCATAGAGTATGACCACCTATAGTGAATAAATGTCGCATCACTTTTTTTCTTTTCATTATTAATAACCATTGAAATTAACCAGTATTTCCACACCCATCACCACACTTCAAAATAAATTGAAAGAAAACATAACATATATCTATAGTTCATGAACTGGCTTATATTTAAAGAAAATACTTATGCTTGCTAACACTTCAGTTTAAATAATTAAAAATTCAACATGTTCTACTGTATACATGTCTACATTTTATGTCTTATTTGAAATGCTGTGATAGCATATATTATTGTATGCAAATATTTACTCTCTCTCTTCTCCCATAAGAGGGATATCTTTTCTTCCCTCAACAATGTTGGACTTAGCCATGCAACTTGTGTTGCCTAAGGGGATGTGAATGGATCTAACAATGGATCTAATCATAGACTTAAGATTTTGTGGTGCGGACTGATCTCTCTTGGTCCTCTCCTCTGTCCCAAGAAAGTGCATGTCTCACACTGAGAATATCCTTTTAGCCGGGGTCCCTGAAAAAGACACATAAAGTCATGCTGAACAGAGCTGCAGCAGCATGTATGCGTGTATAAAACATGGATGAGGACTGAATGTTATTATAAGTCATTGAGATTTCAGAGTTGTTTGATATGTAGCAGGACTAACCAATGCATCATCTAATATTTATAGCCTTTCAAACACATATGAGGAAAAGATGGTTTCTTTCCTTGTTTTTAGAGTAATTAATTACATTCTTGAAACGATGTTTTGCTTTATTGTGGGATAAAGATGTTTTAAGCCTATTTTTAGCCTCTATTTTTTTTTTTGCCAGGATGCAGAATCCACAACCCCCAAATGTCTCAGCTTCCTTTTAGCAAACAGCATTAACAGAAATCAAATATCTGAGCTCTAAATTTGGATATGAGAATTGCTGGTGGGCAAAAGCACTGTCATAGCTGTTAAAACACCAATAGTCATACAGAAAAATTTTACCTTTTAAAGAATAAGATTATGTAATTTTTAAAAATTTAAACGAAACTAAAACTTTGTATTTTATTAAATGTAAATCTTTTTTATTTACACTTTTACACTTTGGTTTTTGTAACCCTTCACCCTAATTCTGATTTTTTATCTTTTATAAATCATATATATCTTATCTGCTATTTTGTAGTCACTTTATTGACACAGAAGGGTTTTCATGTATTTACCAGAGTATATATGGGTTTTGGATTGACTTAGTTCCAGAATTTTTTTTTCTTTGTGTGATTACTTTATTGTTTTATTGATACTTTAATGTTCAAAAAAATTTTCACAGTTATATGTTGGACATGAAACAATGGGGGTTAGATTTCTGCCTCTTGATTACAGATTAGTCCTGTATAGAAATAATTTATAAGTGATTAGTTCTGAAGATACTTGTTTTTGATTACTCAAAACTAAAATAGGTAAAAGCAAGTTATTGTCACAGAAGCCTCGTTTTTTAAATATAGAGTTGCATAAGTAATCTAGGGGTAAAGTACTTCATGTAATCTAACTCAACAGACGACCAGCAGTATTCCAATCTAGATATTAACATCTAATTGAGAAATCATTGTGAGTACTAATAATTGGGAATACCTCTTTACTTGATATTTTACAGTATCATGGGCAAATGTCCTTATCAGCACATTTCTACTTGGGATGCATGTTGAATAAGGAAAATACGAGAAACAAAACTCTAACTTTGGTTGCTGTGTAGCTATTCATTTAAATATGCAAGCTTTGCATGAGTCTTTCTTTTGAACATGTTGGCTAATATATGGGGTAGATTGGAGATAAATTGATATTTTTGTTTGAAAACATTGATCAGAACAAAACTCTTATTTTCATGTTCAGATATAGGACATACCTCTTTACACTGTGCTTCACAGAGATCACATGTTTTACAAATTTAAGGCTTGTGGCAAGCGAATCTATCAGCCCTGTCCTATAGTGTGTGCTCATTTCACGTCTTGGTGTCAGTATTGTTTAGTCATAAAATAGTTTTAATTAAGGTGTGTACATTGTTATTTTAGACAATGCTATTGCACACCATTTAATAGAGCCTAGTATTAACATAACTTGTATATGCAATGGAAACCAAAAAATACTGTGTCACTTGCCCTATTGCAATATTCACTTTATTGTGGTGGTCTGAGATTGAACCTGCAATATCTCTGACGTATGCCTGTCTTTGGGCATAAAATAGCATCGTTCTAAGCCTCTGTTTGCTAAATCATATGATGGGAATCATTATATACATCTCATAAAGTTCTTGTAAGGATTACCTGAAAATAAAATTTTTTGTATGAATGAGTTTGTTCTGATTAGATTTTAATTCTCATAACTTTGTATCCTGTTTACTATTGTTTTGTGAATGAATAACACTGGCCTAGCACATAATTGGTTTTCAATTAATATTATACAACCATTTATTGATTGCTCCTTAAGCATTATCTCTCTTCCCTTAAACTGTTTTTTAATATTAATATCCACCATGGTGAACATTTACAGGAAAGTAGTCTCAAATTCTTGGCAACCAAACGACACAATCATTAACTCACACTTTCTTCAATGTCTTTCCATTGCTACATTGCTTATTAAAGTATGCTGACTTTTGTCATTTTTCGTATCTTTCCAAACATGATTTTAGATGATATATTATTCTCAATCATTAATGAATCATTAGTGTTATTCATTTTGCTCTTTTTTTATTTTTTTAGAATTACTCAAAAGTTTGACAGTAAAATGATTATTGTTCAGTACCGTATGTTAGATGGAGACTTTGTATAAGACTTTTGAAAGGAATATCAACAAAGATTATTTATTCATGAAGAGTGTCTGTAATACTACAGTAAATGATAATTTTTGGCATGATAACGAATGACCCATTAGGCATACATGAATATCAACAGTGCGAAATTCATAAAAATGAACATAAATTCAAAATCATATATATGCATATATTAACTGTGTGTTTCTATTAAAAGTTTAATGATGCTCATGTTTTAAAAATGCAAATATAACTATTCTTTATATGAAATATTTATTAATTTAATAAAGTATGTGGAGAAACTAAAGAGTGTTTTAACAAGCCTCCAACTGCTCAAGGATGAAAACTATAAACACTATGTCTAGGATAAAAAGTGTAGTGTTTACCTTAGGGAGGAAAGGATTGTGAGGTGACTGAATAATTAGCATTAAAGATAGGTTTATTTTGTAAAGGATATGAACATAGTGTTTCTATCTCTAGAAGACAGAACATGAGAAGATTGACTTCAATTATGAATGCAGAGCTCCCTGAGACTTCTGGCAATAACTTCCAAAGAGAAAGAGACCAAGCAAAGGAGATAAGTTCATTCTCTATAAAATATGTAAACATAGTGAAAAAAAGGGCTTTACAAATGCTTTAACTTTAGGCTTACTTAAAAACATAAAGGAGTAAATTCGATCTTTCCAAATCGAAAATACAAAACAATGTATTGAAGCATTGCAGATAACCTCTCACTCATGTTTATTTCGTATATTTTCTGATTTCTTTCAGTCGTATCAATATATTTACTACTCTTTAGAGGTGTGTGTGAGGGGTGTATGTACGTATGAGACAAAAAGGTTTTATTAAGAAAATGAAAGGACAAGCCACAGACAGAGAGAAAATATTTCCAAAGCATATGTAGGATAAAGTGCTCATTTCTAAAACATATAAAGAACATTAAAACTCAATAATGAGATATCTAAACCAATGAAAAATAAGCAATGCAGTTTAATAGAATTACTAAGCCTCAAAATAAAGATATACGATGGCCCAAATATATATATATACACACACATACTTTCAAAGATATGTAAATGACTAATAAACAGAGAAATAATTATATGCTCTGATGATTCCACTCTTAAGCATTTACCCAAGATAAATGAAAATATATGTATATAAAAGTTCTTACAAACAACTGTTCATGACAGCAATGCAAAAGATGCCCCAAATGTAAGCAATGTAAATGTGCATCCTCTGTTAAATGAATGAACAAAATGTTGTATATCCATATATTGAAAATCATTTAGCAATACAAGGGACTGAACAATAAATAAAAATTATGATATGGTAAATCTCCAAAACATTATACTAAGTCTGAGTTTCTGAATGTTAGTAGTAGTGAATTTTGAGGATAAATAATTATTTGTCATGCAGAGGCTGTCTGTACTTTTTAGAGTGTCTAATAACATCCCTGACATCCATCTACTAGATGCTAATAGCACCCATCCCAGTTGTGACACCTAGACATATCGGTAGACATTGTAAAATATTCCCTGGGTGCAAAACTACTCCTAGATGAGTCACTACAATAAGCAAAAGACCAACTATCTGACTGTATTTGGAGGAAATGTTCAGACAAGGAAAATCTACAGAGATAGAACATAGATTAGAAGTTTCCTGTGCTTCACCAACATGGCACAAGTATACATATGTAACAAACCTGCACGTTATGCACATGTATCCTACAACTTAAAGTATAATAATAATAATAATAATAATAATAATAATAAAAGAAGTTTCCTGTGCTTGAGATGGAATAGAAGGCTGATTACCAAAGGGAATAAACGATTTCTTTGAGACGAAGAAAATGTATTAAAACTTAATAGTGATGATGAAAAAAATTAACACTGAAAATCTACTAAAAGTCATTAAATTGTACATTTAAAACAGGTGGACTTTATGTCATGAAAATTACCCATCAATAAGTCTACTAAAATATTAATAACTAAGTATGTTATAACTAATCTTGGGAATTATATATGTCATATATATGTTAACTAAGGAACAACAAAGACAAATTTCTAAAAAACAAGATAAAAATATTACAATAATAAAAATTAAAAGGACATGTAATTACTATAGAGAAAAGGCCAGCAAACTACAGCCCAGAGGTCAAATTTAGTTAATGGTCTGTTTTTGTACAGTTCTCAAACTATGAATGAGTTTCTCATTTTTTGCAAGTTTAGAAACAACAATAAAAGACAGAAAAAAGGATATGAGACAGAGATCTTTTGTCTGATAGACCTTTTATCAGAGACAAAGCCTAAAATATTTATTTTGTAAAATATTTATAATTTAAGTTTTTGCAGAGAAAGTTTGCTGTCTTCTACAAAAAAGGAACTAATAGAGTACCATATACTTCTCATCATTAACTATATGTTCCAAGAGACAATGGAATGATATTTATAAAATATTGAGACAATAAAATTATCAGTCAAATATAAAATATCTTTTATAAGTGAAGAGAAAATATATGCTTTTTCAAAGACTGAGATAACTTGTTTCTAGTGTAATAACCCAATAAAAAGTTTTAGAGAAACCAGACAGAAGAAATTTTATGCCAGATAAAAATTTTGATCTGCACAAAGAAGTAAAGGACACCAGAAATGCAAATATGTATATAAAGTACTTGAAACAAACCTCTTTAACTGATAGTTAACTGTTTTAAGCAAAAAATAATAACATCTTAAGAGGTTTGTAAAATCTGTGAAATTAAATACTATTGTCAAAATTGCAACTAGGATGAAAGAGGTGAAATGGAGTTGTACTTTTGTACTCTTAATAAACTATATGTAAAATAATAAATTAGTTGATAGAATGTTGTAAGTTAAAATATAAGCTCAGGAATAATCACTAGGAAATAAAATAAAAAGGCCGAGGCGGGTGGATCACGAGGTCAGGAGATCGAGACCATCCTGGCTAACATGGTGAAACCCCGTCTCTACTAAAAATACAAAAAACTAGCCGGGCGTGGTGGCGGGCGCCTGTAGTCCCAGCTACTCGGGAGGCTGAGGCAGGAGAATGGCGTAAACCCGGGAGGCGGAGCTTGCAGTGAGCCGAGATCGCGCCACTGCACTCCAGCCTGGGTGACACAGCGAGACTCCGTCTCAAAAAAAAAAAAAAAAAAAGGCATAAATAATAAGCCAGCAGAGGACAAAAAATGTAATTAGAAATATATTTCATAAACTGAAAATAAATTGAGGAGAAAAGAAGAAATAGACCCACTAAAGAAAAGATGAGACAATTTTAATACATATTTTCAGATCATAGACACCAACCTATTTTTATTAATAATTACATTAATAATAAATAGTGTAAATAAAAATAAAATTCCAAACACTCCCAACTGGTTGAATGTCCCCACCTTTTGGCCAAGGGGATTCCAAAGTAAACCTGAAAACCTACTCCAGGCCATCATGGGAAGGAAGGAGGGGTCAGACATGCCTCATTATACTATCCTCCCTTTGGAATTCAGGCACGACTGACCAGCACTGATATTAAAACAGAGATCCTAAGAATGCCAAAACAGACCGTTTGTAGCAATAAAATGCCAAATTTCAACCTGACGCTAGTATAGCCTTGTATGACAGATAGTAGGTCCTGAAAGAAATCAAAATATTTTACCTCAAAATATATTTCCTGGACATGTTTCGAAATGGCCTTGCAAAGCTGTCGCTTTTGGGGAAAAAATCTACATTCGATAGAGAGTCTTTTTCCCTTTCCTGGTCTTTTCTTAATCCAGGAGAAATTTAAGAGTCTGATACCTTTTTAGGTCTGATAAGAGACATTTACTAGCTATTTTCTCTGAAACCTACTACCTGAAGATTTCATCTGCATAATAAGAATCTTGGCCTCTGCAGTCCCTTACCTTAACCCAAACATTCCTTTTTATTCATTCCAGGTCTTTAGATAATAACTTAAGTCTTAACACCAATTTCCAGTCAGAAAATCTTTAAATATACCTATGACCTGGAAGCCCCTACTCCAAGGTGTCCTGCCTTTCCAGATCAAATGAATGTATACCTTACATGTATTTACTACTCTTTAGAGGTAGTAAATACCTTTTGATCTCTAAAAGTGTAAAACTTTTTCAAAGACTGGGATAACTTGTTATAACTTTTGATCCCTAAAAGTGTAAAAACAAGCTGTAACCCAACCACGCTGGACAAGTGTTCTCAGACCTCTTGAGACTGTGTCTTGGGCCTTGGCCACTCATATTTGGCTTAGAATAGACCTTATAAAATATTTTACAAAGTTTGACTATTTTTCATTGACAATACCTATTTTCTCAATCTAAGAAAGGATATATACAACAAACCTATACTAACATCACATTTAATAATGAAAAAGAATATTTTCTTCCTAATATCAAGAACAAACCAATAATGGCCACTTTACCACTTCGACTAGAATTCCTAACCAGTGAATTAAGGAAAGGAAAATAAATAATAGCAATTATAAAACATACAGATATATAAATAAGGATATTGTCTTTGTTGTCAGATGCCATAATTGCGTATATAGGAAATGCAAAGCAATCTACAAAAATACCACTACACGTAATATGTGAGTTTAGCAAGATCACAGAATACATGGTTAATACACACAAACTCAATTATATTTCTATATTTTTGCAATGGACAATTAGAAATTGAAAGTTTAAAAGCAATAATGAATGTTATAATTGCACTCCTGAGAGAAATTAAATAATATGTCTATTAATGGAGATATGCCGTGTTTAGGAATCAGAAGAATCAGTAATGCTATGGTACCTGTTCTCATCAAATTGATATACAGCTTCAGTGAAATTCAAATCACAATGCCAATTGACTTTAGCATAAAATTATCACTATAATTAAATATGTTATATTGACAAGAAGAGGAATTAAAACGGCCGAAAAGGTTTAACTAAAGAATAACAAAACTTGAATACTTGAACTATTTGATTCCAAGACTGACTATAGGGAAATTTGCATAGGTCAATGAAAACAGAAGAGAATCTAGAAATGGACCCACAATGTATATGGTCTTCTGACATTCTTATGAATACTACCATGATATGTCAATGGGAAAAAGTATGCTTAGTATTTTTTCAATACCAAAAAAGATGCAGAGCAACAGGACAAAACTTAGCAAACATGAACTTTAACCTGTATCTTATGTACAACAATATCAACTTAAAATGTGGCATATAAATGTAAATCTAAAAAAACCAAAGTTATAATATTTCTTGAAGAAAACATGGGGGAAAATTTTTGCAAGTTGGGGATAGACAAATATTTTTAGTAAAAACACAAAAAGCATGAGCCATATAAGAAAAAATAATAAATTGTGTTTTACTGAAGCAAAATCTTATGTTGTTTAAAAATATTAAGAAAATATATTACAAGTAACAAAGTGGAAAAAAAAAAACCCACCGTGATATATGATACATATATCTGAAAAACAGCTTTTATTTAGAATATATAAACATCCACAATTAAATTATGAAAAGATACTGGGCTCCCCAAATAGGCAAAAACAATGGAATATTTCACATGGAAGATATAAAAATGACCGATAACCAAATGAAAAGATGTGAAACATCATTAGTTGCACTAAAATGCAACTCAAAACCATTATGAAATTCTACTGCACATCCACTGGAATGGTTATAATCAAGAAGACTGACAATATCAGTTGGTGGTAGGGATTAGCAAAACTATAACACTCATCCATTTCTAGTGAGAATATAAAATTACATATAGACATTGAAAAACTAACAGCTTGGGTAAGTGTTAAACGTACTTACCATATGACCTTACAACTTCACTTTCATTTGCCCAAGGGAAAATAAAGAAAAAAAAAATCTATGTTCAGGTAATGACTGTTTATAAACAACTATTTAAATCCTCTTTATTCATAATAGTCAAAAACTGTCAATGGAAAAATTGATAAACAAAGTGCTTTATGTGTGTATACAGCCAAATGCTACTCACTAATAAAAAAGAATGAACTGCCAGCACCCACAGAATTTATGAATCTCAAAAAAATTCGCTGAAAGAAACCATGCCTCCAAACCCATATATAATCAACGATTCAACCTTGATGTAAGCATAATGCATTAGGAGATATTTTACAAACGAGAAAAAACAATGTGAATGAAATAAAAAAATGCATAATTACATTACTGATCAGAAAAATGGAAATTAATCCCACAATAAGATAGCATTTTATACCACGATTGGTTAATAAGCAACACATACACACACAAGTCAAGAATCCTGGCTATAATAAATGTTGGCAAAAAATATGAAGGACTGAATGTACTTTTCTACTTCTGGTAGATGTATAAATAATTCACCTTTAAAAAGCATTAACTCATAAAGGTGTACACATTATAAAACACAACTCATCCATTTCTTTGTGTTTGTGTGTACATGTGTGTGTTCACTTAAAAAACTTACTGGTTTGCAGGAGGCCTGCACGTGAATGTACAGCATGTCTTGTTCACAATGAAAAAAACAAACCAGCATTGATCCCCTGAACACGAACCAAATTTCATTCAGGAAAATGGGATAAGTAAATATTGGGAGATTCAAACAGTGGAATTGTATAAAATAGGGAACATGAATGAGCTACCGTTACATGCAACAACATAGGTGAATGTTAGGCTAGAAAAACCTTGATATTTATAAAGCTAAAAAAGATACATCACATCAAAAAGCATCCATGAGTGAATAACACCATAACATGACAGCAAAACCATGAAAAATAAAATTGAGGATGCTTGGTACCAGTAGTGGTGGAAGAAATAGAGTCAGAAAGAATATGTTTTCATAAAGCATATGCATTAAAAATGCAATCAACAGAAAAACTATAATTTTTTGATTTACCAAAGAATAGTTATACAGCTTGGCACCCAGGAATTCTTTAATAAAGTGTTTTACGCTAATTAACTTTGGAGATCCACTTAAATATGGTTGGAATTCATCTTTCTCATTTGTTCCTTCTTTGGCTAACACTTTTCACTTTTTAAGTCTTAGAAACAATGGTTGCATGAAATATAACTAGAAGTTCAGTAATTGATTAGTGCAGAAATACTTGTCAAATATTTATTTTGAATTACTTAGGATAAGGAAATACTCCTCTATGCTGTGTGAAATTCAATAAAGATTTTTGTTTGTGATACTACGTACACATTGTTCTCTGGTGTCTTGCTTTATTCAATCCTCTTAGAACACAGCTTTTTATCATGGTCCGGAGATTATCATGGTCCGGAGATTATCATGGTTGACTGTAGAATACAAGACAAAATGTGTTACCCTAGTGGTGGTTTATTTATATTTTTAAATAGACTTTATTTTTTAGAGCAATTTTAGGTTCACAGAAAAATTGAGGAAGTATAGTGATTCCCCACGTCTTTTCCCCTATGCATACACAGGTTCCTTCGTTACTACAAAGAGTGGTGTGTTGCTGCAATTGATGAACTTGCATTGATACATCTTTATCACTGAAAGACCCCAGTTTACATTAGGGGTTACTTGGTATTGTACATTTTATGGTTTTGGACAAATGTATAATGGCATGTATCCGTAATTGTAGTATGATCCAGGGTGGTTTCAATGCTCTACAAATATTCTGTGTGCCACCCATTTATCCCTTCCTCCCGTTCACCCCCTGTCAAAGGATGATCTTTCTGTCTCCATAATTTTGACATTTTCAGAATGTCATATAGTTGGAATCATAAAGTATATGGCTATTTCAGATTGCCTTCTTTCACTTAATAATACGCACTTAAGTTTCCTCCACATCTTTTCTTGACTTGATAGCTCATTTATTTTCAGTCTGGATGTGCCAGACAATGGAATATTATTTAGCGCTGGAAATAAATGATCCATGAAGTTACTGAATGATCCATTCAGTTTATTGATCCATTCAGTTACTAAAGGATGTCTTAATCGCTTCTAAGTTCTGGTAATTATGAAAAAAGCTGTGCAAACATTCACATGCAGGTTTGTGTGTGAACACTGAGTTTTCAACTTGTTAAGGTATAGTAAGAGTATGTTTAGTTTTATAAGAAACCAGTAAATTGCCCTTTGAAGTGGCTGGCTCTACGTTTTTTTTTTGTGCTGTTGTTGTTGTTGTTGTTTTCATTCCCAACAGCAGTGAGTGAGGTTTTCTGTTACTCTGCAACCTTAGCAGCATTTGATGTTTCAGGATTCTGGAATTTGGCCATTCCAATAAGTGTGTAGTGAGTAACTCACTTTTCATTTGTGTTTCACTGATTAAATATAATGTAGAACTTATTTTCATGTTCTTATTTGCTATCTCTATGTCTTCTTTGGTGAGGTGTCTATTAAAGACTTTGGTCTATTTTTCTTTTTTTTTCTTTACCACTATATTATTTTTATATTTTTAATTTTTTTTTAATTTATTATTATTAAACTTCAAGTTGTAGGGTACATGTGCACAACGTGCAGGTTTGCTACATATGTATACTTGTGCCATGTTGGTGTGCTGCACCCATAAACTCGTCATTTACATCAGGTATAACTCCCAATGCAATCCCTCCCCCCTCCCCCCTCCCCATGATAGGCCCCGGTGTGTGATGTTCCCCTTCCCGAGTCCAAGTGATCTCATTGTTCAGTTCCCACCTACGAGTGAGAACATGCGGTGTTTGGTTTTCTGTTCTTGTGATAGTTTGCTAAGAATGATGGTTTCCAGCTGCATCCATGTCCCTACAAAGGACACAAACTCATCCTTTTTTATGGCTGCATAGTATTCCATGGTGTATATGTGCCACATTTGCTTAATCCAATCTGTCACTGATGGACATTTGGGTTGATTCCAAGTCTTTGCTATTGTGAATAGTGCTGCAATAAACATACGTGTGCATGTGTCCTTATAGCAGCATAATTTATAATCCTTTGGGTATATACCCAGTAATGGGATGGCTGGGTCATATGGTACATCTAGTTCTAGATCCTTGAGGAATCGCCATACTGTTTTCCATAATGGTTGAACTAGTTTACAATCCCACCAACAGTGTAAAAGTGTTCCTATTTCTCCACATCCTCTCCAGCACCTGTTGTTTCCTGACTTTTGAATGATCGCCATTCTAACTGGTGTGAGATGGTATCTCATTGTGGTTTTGATTTGCATTTCTCTGATGGCCAGTGATGATGAGCATTTTTTCATGTGTCTGTTGGCTGTATGAATGTCTTCTTTTGAGAAATGTCTGTTCATATCCTTTGCCTACTTTTGGATGGGGTTGTTTGTTTTTTTCTTGTAAATTTGTTTGAGTTCTTTGTAGGTTCTGGATATTAGTCCTTTGTCAGATGAGTAGATTGCAAAAATTTTCTCCCATTCTGTAGGTTGCCTGCTCACTCTGATGGTAGTTTCTTTTGCTGTGCAGAAGCTCTTTAGTTTGATGAGATCCCATTTGTCAATTTTGGCTTTTGCTGCCGTTGCTTTTGGTGTTTTAGACATGAAGTCTTTGCCCATGCCTATGTCCTGAATGGTACTACCTAGGTTTTCCTCTAGGATTTTTATGGTATTAGGTCTAACATTTAAGTCTCTAAAAGGAATCCAACTTACAAGGGATGTAAAGGACCTCTTCAAGGAGAACTACAAACCACTGCTCAGTGAAATCAAAGAGGACACAAACAAATGGAAGAACATACCATGCTCATGGATAGGAAGAATCAATATCGTGAAAATGGCCATACTGCCCAAGGTAATTTATAGATTCAATGCCATCCCCATCAAGCTACCAATGAGCTTCTTCACAGAATTGGAAAAAACTGCTTTAAAGTTCATATGGAACCAAAAAAGAGCCCGCATCTCCAAGACAATCCTAAGTCAAAAGAACAAAGCTGGAGGCATCACGCTACCTGACTTCAAACTATACTACAAGGCTACAGTAACCAAAACAGCATGGTACTGGTACCAAAACAGAGATATAGACCAATGGAACAGAACAGAGTCCTCAGAAATAATACCACACATCTACAGCCATCTGATCTTTGACAAACCTGAGAGAAACAAGAAATGGGGAAAGGATTGCCTATTTAATAAATGGTGCTGGGAAAACTGGCTAGCCATAAGTAGAAAGCTGAAACTGGATCCTTTCCTTACTCCTTATATTTTTAATTTTTTTATACTTTAAGTTTTAGGGTAGATGTGCACCACGTGTAGGTTTGTTACATATGTACATATGTGCCTCATTGGTGTGCTGCACCCATTAACTCATCATTTACATGAGGTATTTCTTCTAATGCTGTCCCTCCCCACTCCCACCACCTGATGTCAGGCCGCAGTGTGTGTTGTTCCCCACCCTGTGTCCAAGTGTCCTCATTGTTCAATTCCTACCTATGAATGAGAACATGCGGTGTTTGGTTTTCTGTCCTTGTGATAGTTTGCTCAGAATAATGGTTTCCAGTTTCATCCATGTCCCTGCAAAGGACATTAACTCATCCATTTTTATGGATACGTAGTATTCCTTAGTGTATATGTGCCACATTTTCTTAATCCAGTTTATCAATGATGGACATTTGGGTTGGTTTCAAGTCTTTGCTATTGTGAATAGTGCCACAATAAACATACGTGCACATGTGTCTTTATAGCAGCATGATTTATAATCCTTTGGGTATATACCCAGTAATGGGATTGCTAGGTCAAATGGTATTTCTAGTTCTTGATCCTTGAAGAATTGTCACACTGTCTTCCACAATGGTTGAACTAGTTCACAGTCCCACCAACAGTGTAAAAGTGTTCCTATTTCTCCACATCCTCTCTAGCACCTGTTGTTTCCTGACTTTTGAATGGTTGCCATTCTAACTGGTGTGAGATGGTATCTCATTGTGGTTTTGATTTGCATTTCTCTGATGACCAGTGATGATGAGCATTTTTTCATGTGTCTGTTGGCTGCATAAATGTCTTCTTTTGAGAAGTGTCTGTTCATATCCTTTGCCCAGTTTTTGATGGGGTTGTTTGTTTTTTTCTTGTAAATTTGTTTAAGTTCTTTGCAGATTCTGGATACTGGCCCTTCGTCAGATGGGTAGATTGTAAAAATTTTCTCTCATTCACTTGTTCATGAATCAAGAGTTGCCTGTTCACTCTAATGGTAATTTCTTTTGCTGTGCAGAAGCTCTTTAGTTTAATTAGATCCCATTTGTCTGTTTTGGCTTTTGTTGCTATTGCTTTTGGTGTTTTAGTCATGAAGTCCTTGCCTGTGCCTATCTCCTGAATGGTATTACCTAGGTTTTCTTCTAGGGTTTTTATGGTTTTTGGTCTAACATTTAAGTCTTTAATCCATCTTAAATTAATTTTTTGTAAGGTGTAAGGAAGGGATCCAGTTTCAGCTTTCTACATATGGCTAGCCAGTTTTCTGAGCACAATTTATTGAATAGGGAATCCTTTTCCCATTTCTTGTTTTTGTCAGGTTTGTCAAAGATCAGATGGTTGTAGATGTGTGGTGTTATTTCTGAGGCCTCTGTTCTGTTCCATTGGTCTATATCTCTGTTTTGATACCAGTACCATGCTGTTTTGCTTACTGTAGCCTTGTAGTATAGTTTGAAGTCAGGTAGCGTGATGCCTCCAGCTTTGTTCTTTTTGCTTAGGATTTTCTTGGCAATGCGGGCTCTTTTTTGGTTCCATATGAACTTTAATGTATTTTTTTCCAATTCTGTGAAGAAACTCATTGGTAGCTTGATGGCGATGGCATTGAATCTACAAGTTACCTTGGGCAGTATTGCCATTTTCACGATATTGATTCTTTCTATCCATGAGCATGGAATGTTCTTCCATTTGTTTGTATCCCCCTTTATTTCATCGAGCAGTGGTTTGTAGTTCTCCTTGAAGAGGTCCTTCACATCCCTTGTAAGTTGAATTCCTAGGTATGTTATTCTCTTTGTAACAATTGTGAATGGGAGTTCACTCATGATTTGGCTCTCTGTCTGTTATTTGTGTATAGGAATGCTTATGGTTTTGCACATTGATTTTGTACCCCGAGACTTTGCTGAAATTGCTTATCAGCTTAAGGAGATTTGGGCCTGAGATGATGGGGTTTTTTAAATATACAGTCATGTCATCTGCAAACAGGGACAATTTGACTTTCTCTTCTCCTCACCGAATACCGTTTATTTCTTTCTCCTGCCTGATTGCCCTGGCCAGAGCTTCCAACACTATGTTGAATAGGAGTGGTGAGAGAGGGCATCCCTGTCTTGTGCCAGTTTTCAAAGGGAATGCTTCCAGTTTTTGCCCATTCAGTATGATATTGGCTGTGGGTTTGTCATATATAGATCTTATTATTTTGAGATACACCCAATTAATACCTAGTTTATTGAGAGTTTTTAGCATGAACGGCTGTTGAATTTTGTCAAAGGACGTCTATTGAGACAATTTGTCTTTGGTTCTGTTTATGTGATTTATTACGTTTATTGGTTTGCTTATGTTGAACCAGTCTTGCATCCCAGGGATGAAGCCAACTTGGTCATGGTGGATAAGCTTTTCAATGTCCTGCTGCATTCGGTTTGTCAGTATTTTATTGAGTTTTTTTATTTCATCAATATTCATCAGGGGTATTGGTCTATAAAATTGTCTTTTTTGTGTCTCTGCCAGGCTTTGGTATCAGGATGATGCTGGCCTCATAAAATGAGTTAGGGAGGATTCCCTAGTTTTCTATTGACTGGAATAGTTTCAGAAGAAATGGTACCAGCTCCTCTTTGTACCTCTGGTATTATTTGGCTGCGAATCCATCTGGTCCTGTGCTTTTTTTGGTTGCTGGCTATTAATTATTGCCTCAATTTCAGATCCTGTTATTGGTCTATTCAGGGATTCAACTTCTTCCTGGTTTAGTATTGGGAGGGTGCAGGTGTCCAGGAATTTATCCATTTCTTCTAGAGTTTCTGGTTTATTTGCATAGAGGTGTTTATAGTATTCTCTGATGGTAGTTTGTATTTCTGTGGGATTGGTCATGATATCCCCTTTATCTTTTTTTGTTGAATCTACTTGATTCTTCTCTCTTTTCTTCTTTATTAGTCTTGCTAGCAGTCTGTGAATTTTGTTGATCTTTTCAAAAAACCAACTCCTGGATTCATTGATTTTTTGAAGGGCTTTTTGTGTCTCTGTCTCCTTCAGTTCTGCTCTGATCTTAGTTATTTCTTGCCTTCTGCTAGCTTTTGAATTTGTTTGCTCTTGCTTCTCTAGTTCTTTTAATTGTGATGTTAGGGAGTCAATTTTAGATCTTTCCTGCTTTCTCTTGTGTGCATTTAGTGTTATAAATTTCCCTCTACACACTGCAGTAAATGTGTCCCAGAGATTCTGCTACGTTGTGTGTTTGTTCTCATTGGTTTCAAAGAACATCTTTATTTCTGCTTTCATTTCGTTATGTACCCAGTAGTCATTCAGGAGCAAGTTGTTCAGTTTCCATCTAATTGAGCAGTTTTGATTCAGTTTCTTAATCCTGAGTTCTAGTTTGATTGCACTGTGGTCTGAGAGACAGTTTGTTATAATTTTTGTTCTTTTACATTTGCTGAGGAATGCTTTACTTCCAACTATGTGGTCAATTTTGGAATAAGTGCAGTATGGTGCTGAGAAGAACATATATTCTGTTGATTTGGGGTGGAGAGTTCTGCAGAAGTTTATTAGGTGTGCCTGGTGCAGAGCTGAGTTCAAGTCCTCCTTATCCTTGCTTTCTGTCTCATTGATCTGTCTAATGTTGACAGTGGGATGTTAAAGTCTCCAATTGTTATTGTGTGGGAGTCTAAGTCTGTTTGTAGGTCTCTACGGACTTGCTCTATGAAGCTGTGTGCTCCTGTATTGGGTGCATTTATATTTAGAATAGTTAGCTCTTCTTGTTGAAGGGATCCCTTTACGATTATATAATGGCCTTCTTTGTCTCATTTGATGTTTGTTGGTTTAAAGTCTGTTTTATCAGAGACTATTGCAACCCCCTTTTTTTTGCTTTCCATTTGCTTCGTAGATTTTCCTCCATCCCTTTATTTTGAGCCTATGTGTGTCTCTGCATGAAAGATAGATCTCCTGAATACAGCACACTGATGGGTCTTGACTCTATCCAATTTGCCAATCTGTGTCTTTTAATTGGGGCATTTAGCCCATTTACATTTAAGGTTAATATTATTATGTGTGAATTTGATCCTGTCATTATGATGTTAACTGGTTATTTTGTTCATTAATTGATGCAGTTTCTTCCTAGCATCGATAGTCTTTACAATTTGGTGTGTTTTTGCGGTGGCTGGTACCGGTTGTTCCTTTCCATGTTTAGTGCTTCCTTCAGGAGCTGTTGTAAGGCAGGCCTGGTGGTGACAAAATCTCTCAACATTTGCTTGTCTGTAAAGGATTTTTATTTCTCCTTTACTTATGAAGCTTAGTTTGGCTTGATATGAAGTTCTGGGTTGACAATTCTTTTCTTTAAGAATTTTGAATATTGGCCCCCACTCTATTCTGGCTTGTAGAATTTCTGCTGAAAGATCTGCTGTTAGTCTGATGGGCTTCCCTTTGTGGGTAACCTGACTTTTCCCTCCGGCTACCCTTAAGACTTTTTCCTTCATTTCAGCCTTGTTGAATCTGACAATTGTGTGTATTGGGTTGCTCTTCTCAAGGAATATCTTTGTGGCATTCTCTGTATTTCCTGAATTTGAATTTTGACCTTCCTTGCTAGGCTGGGGAAGTTATCCTGGATAATATCCTGAAGAGTGTTTTCCAGCCTGGTTCCATTCTCTCCATCACTTTCAAGTACACCAATCAGGTGTAGATTTGGTCTTTTCACATAGTCGCATATTTCTTGGAGGATTTGTTTGTTTAACACTTTTTTCTCTAAACTTCTTTTCTCACTTCAATTCATTCATTTGATCTTCAATCATTGATACACTGTCTTCCATGTGGTCGAATCGGCTATTGAAGCTTGTGCATGTGTCACATAGTTCTCATGCCATGGTTTTCAGCTCTATCAGGTCATTAAGGTCTTCTCTATGCCGTTTATTCTGGTTAGTCATTCATCTAATCTTTTTTCAAGGTTTTTAGCTTCTTTGCAATGAGTTGGAACATCCTCCTTTAGCTCACAGAAGTTTGTTATTACTGATCTTTTGAAGCCTGTTTCTGTCAATGTGTCAAAGTCATTCTCCATCCAGCTGTGTTCAGTTGCTGACAAGGAGCTGTGTTCCTTTGGAGGAGAAAAGGCACTCTGATTTTTAGAATTTTCAGCTTTTCTGCTGTGGTTTTCCCCATCTTGTGGTTTTATCTACCTTTGGTCTTTGATGATGGTGACCTACAGATGGGATTTTGGTGTGGATGTCCTTTTTGTTGATGTTGATGCATTTCCTTTCTGTTTGTTAGTTTTCCTCCTAACAGTCAGGACCCTCAGCTGCAGGTCTGTTGGAGTTTGCTGGAGGTCCACTCCAGACCCTGTTTTCCTGGGTATCACGAGCGGAGGCTGCAGAACAGCAAATATTGCAGAACAGCAAATGTTGCTGTCTGATCCTTCCTCTAGAAGCTTCATCTCAGAGGGGCACCCAGGTGTATGAGGTACCAGTCAGCCCCTACTTGTCTCTCAGTTAGGTTACTCAGGGGTTGGGGACCCACTTAAGGAGGCAGTCTGTCCATTCTCAGATCTCAAACTCCGTGCTGGGAGAACAACTACTGTCTTCAAAGCTGTCGGACAGGGACGTTTAAGTCTGCAGAAGTTTCTGCTGCCTTTTGTTTAGCTATGCCCTGCCCCCAGAGGTGGAATCTACAGAGACAGGCAGGCCTTGTTCCGCTTCACCAAGTTCGAGCTTCCCAGTCACTTTGTGTACCTACTCAAGCCTCAGCAGTGGCAGATGCCTCTCCCCCAGCTTCGCTGCCGCCTTGCAGTTCAATCTCGGACTGCTGTGCTAGCAGTAAGGAAGGCTGCATGGGTGTGGGACCCTCTGAGCCAGGCGCAGGATATAATCTCCTGGTGTGCCGTTTGCTAAGACCATTGGAAAAGTGCAGTATTAGGGTGGGAGTGTCCCGATTTTCCAGGTACCATCTGTCATAGCAAAGGTAGTCCTTTCCAACCTTTGACTAAGAAAGGGAATTCCCCGACCCCTTGTGCTTCCTGGGTGAGGTGATGCCCCGCCCTGCTTCAGCTCACACTCCATGGGCTGCACCCACTGTCCAACAAGTCCCAGTGAAATGACCCTGGTACCTCTGTTGGAAATGCATAAATCCCCCATCTTCTGTGTCGCTCACACTGAGAGCTGTAGACTGGAGCTGTTCCTATTTGGCCATCCTGGAGGCCAAATCATTGAATGTGCCCATCATTCAAATAGTGAAAATTGTACCCAATAGACAATTTTTCAACCATCTTCCCTCTCTGAGCCTCCCGTCTTCTTGAGTCTTCAATGTTTATTTTTCCACTCTGTATGTCCATGTTTACCCATTGTTTAGCTCCTACTTTCAAGTGAAAATGTGTGATACCTGACTTTCTGTTTCTGAGTAATTTCACTTAGGGTAATGGCCTCCAGTTCTGTCCATGTTGATGCAAAAAACAATTTCATTCTTCTTTATGACTGAATAGCTTTCCATGGTATACGTTTTTAAATTCCATTATCCACTGGTGGACACTTAGGTTGATTCCATTTTTAAATTGGGTTGTTGGTTTTCTTATTGTTGAGTTGTAAGAGATTTTGTATATTTTTGATAACAGTGCTTATCAGTTATGCCTTTTGGAAACACTTTTTCTGTCTGTGACTTTTCTCTTTTTAATTTTTTTTGTATTTTGTATATTTTTTTGTCTATGACCTTCCTTTTCGTTATCTTAACAGGGTCTTTTGCAGAACAGACCATTTTTATTTTGACAAAGTTTATTCATCCTTTCTTTCATGGATATGCTCTTGGTGTGGTATCTAAAAAGTCATTACCAATCCCAAGGTCACCTAGATTTTCTCCTATATTATCTTCTAGGTATTTCATAGTTTTGCATTTTACAGTTAAGTCTACAATTCCTTTTGAGTTAATTTTTGTGAAAGATGGAAGGTATGTGTCTAGGCTCAATTTTTTGCATGTAGGTGTCCATTTGTTCCCATGCCATTTGTAGAGAGTAATTGTTTGCTATTATTTCAACTTGAAGAAAGTTGAGCAGATTTTGTAATACTACTGCTTACAAAGAGATATTCTCTTTTGTAAACTTTAATCTCTAGGAAAACATCTTAGAAGAACTGCCTAATTTTCTGGCAATACTCATTTGTAGAAAGCCTGGTAGATTTGCCTTAGGGTTTATATAAGCCAGTGTTTCAATGCAGGATTTCACTGGAAGTTGAAGAGGGCGGAAAAATACCTGACACATTTCTCTTACTGTTTGACTCATTAAATTAGAATAGGTCTTTGATAAGTTACATTTTTATGCACATCTGAATGCTTTTTACTGTAGGTCTATCTGACATTTAAAGGAGTATATTCTACAGAATTTCATAAATACTGTTAAATACTGAGTTCTATTTTCGATGGATGGAGAATACATTTTATTTACCATATTTTATGATGCTAAAATGAAAATTATCAAAATACATTTTAACAGTCTCTGAAATTTAGGTGGATATTATAATAAAAGAATGTCCATTTTAGCTGTAGATTTTCTTTCTTGATAGTATACATGAAATAATGGTTATTCTGAAAATCTATCGTGTCTTAGATTAGATGAAATAAGGTAATAACTAATTGTCAAGGTGTTAACAAGAAAAATGGTTACCTGTTTCATTGTCAATTCTTCTTTATAAAACTCATAAGACTAAATTACATGATACTAGGGTAGCCAAGAGATATGTATCTATAATGTAACATAGTAATACGGGTTATGTGAATTAGTGAATATGGAAATCACAAATTGCCAGACTGTAATTAGGAAGGATCCTTATTGAATCATTTGCATTACTGTTTTGGAAAGCAGTTAAACTTTTCTGGTCAGCAATTACTGTATGGAATAAGTTCTTAGGTCATTCTAGGGTTTTAGAGTATATTTATGAGGGATAATGCCAACACACTTATAAAGGTCATTAAGACTATTGGAAAGCTGTAAGAAAAGGGTTTGGTTTTCTACAGGCAGATAGGAAAATGGACCACAAGCAGTTATGGGCATAGTAGAAACCTTCCAGTGCACAAACAATATCTCTATCTTAGAGTCAAGAAAACCCTCATGAAGAGAAGGTTTTATCAATTTACAGATGGTAGAGGCTCAACAATAAGCAGGTTTAAGTTCAGCCAAACTTTTCAATATGTCAGAAGAAAATTAAAATTCAGTGGTCTGTATTTCAGATAAGCCACGATCCTCTATTTTAATTACACACTCTTCTCTGTCATCTGCTCTTTATCTCTTCCTAATACTCAGATACATACCAACAAATGAAACCCTTGTATCAGATTTTAAAAAGATTTTCTATCATACTTCTGGAATTGTGCTAAATAAAGTTACTTCTTTTTCAATATTTGTCCTATGAGTTGTTTAAATAATGAATCTGACTTTAAAACTCATTAAATATTTTGAAAATGCAATCATCAAATTGTGTAAATATATAACTGTTTGTACTTGAGATTTATTTTCAAAATATGTTTCTATTTTTCTACAGTTAGTAGATTTCCGTTAAATGCCGATAAACTTTGAAGGGCATTGAAATAAACAAAGACAGTAATGCATTTGGAAAGGACTGAAAATTCCAAGTTATCTCTCACCTACTAGAAATCATGCACATAAACATAAGCCCATTGGAAAACTGTGAGAGCATAGACACAATATTTGTTTGTGCAGATTTTTGCTTATTTTTATATAAACATAGATTTTTAAAATAATTTAAGTGAGCCTCAATGCTTACCAGCTTGTCCATGAAAATTCTGGTCATTGGATAAGGAGTAGTAGGCTATGTAATTACATATGAGAGTTTATTGATACGAGGCTGCTCCCTTATTATTCAGTATTTAATATTTTGGCAAGGGCACTTTGAACTGGATCTTATTTGCTGCTGAAATGGCTTCTTTATTAAAGCTAGAATGTTGCACAACATTGCTATACACCAGTGTGTTCAGTTTATATAAAAGATTGAGAGCAATGAACAAATGGCATGGGGTCCATTGGTTTGGTTCCATCAAATACCAAATCACCCAATGGTTGTCAGATTAATTAAACATCAAATAGCCTCTTAAGGTTTATCTAAGGCTTCTGAGATGGGAATGACCCTGCAAGGATGGTGATTTTCTTTCAAAATGATAACTATATTTTGAATCAATGACCATTAAGTGGTACTGTGTACCTAAAAAGTGGGAGGCATGGGCCTGTGAACTAAGGAGAAGAAATAGTGTCTCTTACCTCCTAATTTGGAATGATTCAGGTGGGACTTTGCTTTCCTGATACAACTTTAGATTTTGTTGTAATGGAGACATGCTAATGCTGAATTATCAGGGAGAGGGACACTTCTATTGGAGCATAGTAATATTTCCATCATATCTAAAGTTGTGAATACTGACCAAGATTCTTTTGTCAGTGGATCAGCATGACAAGAGGAGAGTGATTATATTGGCAGGGGAAATTGATTCTGGTTATCATGCTGCTACATAATGTGGGCAAAAAGGTGCATGTCTGCAATGCGGAGGAATCCCAGCAGAGCAGACCAATGATTCTTGGTGCTTCCATCCTAATGAGTACCTGTAAATGGAAATTTTTGGCAACTGTGGTCTACTAACAGTACCACAAGCAAGTCCTCTCAGCTGTTTACATATCTGTACTACCCTGAGGGCAAGTAGACTAACGATAAGGACAACACAGAATGGGTGGTAGAGAAAGGAGATGATGAATATCAATTTTCCAGCAAAATGAAATAAAACTGTTCCATTTCTTCTTTGGATTTATAAGTTTATTTATTCTTTTAAGAAATTCGAATGGCAACTACCTTAAAGAATCAACGATAGGGCTGGGCGCGGTGGCTCAAGCCTGTAATCCCAGCACTTTGGGAGGCCAAGGCGGGTGGATCACGAGGTCAGGAGATCGAGACCACCCTGGCTAACACGGTGAAACCCCGTCTCTACTAAAAATACAAAAAATTAGCTGGGCGTTGTGGTGGGCGCCTGTAGTCCCAGCTACTCAGGAGGCTGGGGCAGGAGAATGGCATAAACCCGGGAGGCGGAACTCGCAGTGAGATGAGATCGTGCCACTGCACTTCAGCCTGGGCAACAGAGCGAGACTCTGTCTCAAAAAAAAAAAAAAAAAAAAAAAAGAAGGATAGGACAAGGTGAATTTAGCATGGGGCTCAAGTGGCTCTGACTGTACTGTGGCAGGTATTTTTGTAGCCCACTCATGTTTCCTCACCCCAACAAATTCATTGCATACCAGACCAAGTTGCTACTACCAACACCTGCCTTTCTTTCCCTAATGTCTGATACTCGTTTCTGAAGCCCACTTGATCTGCTTTTGCAGCAGGTTAGAAACACCAGTGTGCCCCTTCCTCAAGAGCTTTTCTCACCAAATGATGGACAGGGGTTGGTGGATAAGTAACCAAGGCTCCTTTGTGCCTTGGTTGGCAGAAACCTGATGACAGTCCTACACTGGTTCAGTTTCCTTAGGGCTGTAGCCTCTTATCTTCCACAGTCGTCACTGGATTATAACAGTTTTCTGACCATCTTCTTGCCTTTCTCTGCTGAACTTCCCCATTGAACTACTGGATTTTTCTTCAGTTTTTATATAAATTACTTATATTTCAATCCCCGTATCAGGGTCAGCTTTGGGGGCAATTAAGCAGGGGCATTGACAGTGTCAGAATTATCTGACAAATTACCAAATATAACTTCCTTGTGTTTCCAGAACTTGGATATTTACACTCCTTTTATTCAAATTATATAGAGACAGAAATGAAGTCTTGATCATTGAAAAATAGAGGGTGACCTGTGACTGTTTTAAAGTCAAGGAAGAGAATTATTACTTTTGCCCCCTCCACCCCTTTTTCTCCATTTGGTCTCTCAGCCTTGTTTCCTGCACCCATTTTCAGCCTTCCTGCTCTCCCTTCCAGCTACTTTAACCCATCGGGAGGGATAGGGCCTTAGTGTCTAAAAACTTCCTCACAAAGCATTCTTTTTTTTTTTTTTTTTTTTTTCTTTTTTAAAATTATCTTCCTTCAGGAAAGTAGAGAAAGAAAAAGAGGAATGATTTTAGAAACACACTCTCTAGTTTTGTCACCTCTACTACATTTTTTATTACTGGCTTTTATCTCTTATGCATAGAAGCATTACCTAGGTCTACAAGTATTTTGTTTCTTTTTGGAAGTAACCCAGGAATGGACAGTTGCCTGATAAAACCATATGAAAAGGATATTACTCTTACTGCATTTTTTAGATTAAGCACATTTTCCAAAGTCATGTAGCTAGTACCTGGAAGAGATTTTGATTTTCATCCAATTCCCTGCACCTTTGCAACTTGAGCTTTTAACCACAAAACGAATCTCCTTCTCTTAACTTATACATATGAGGGACAAGACCTTCATCTTGGTGGCTTATGGATATAAGCAACTTTTTATTTCGTGTCAATGCCTTTTGTCCTGCCTGTTTACACATTCTCTTCTTTCCTTCTTATCTTTTATATCCTGCCGCCTTCTTCCTATTTGTACACATTATAGGCCATGGAGAAAACTACTATCTGCATTCCATCTTTCTGGAGTTTTGGACTGAACACAATTGAGGATGTTTATAAGGGAACATTCCCTGTACAGTTTTAAAAGCCATTGCTCACAGAACTTGCTAGAACACTGTCCACTGCTCATAAGGAAAGGGACAAGCAGCCTTTGGAAGATCCTTTTCTTTCCTGTGATTCTGGTGAGTGCAGCCAGCTAGTGTCTGAGTCTCCTTTATGGACAGGCAATCAATATGTCCTGTTCACTGTGATTATAAGGGTCCCATTTTATTGATGTTTTATTAATATTACTGGGAAATGGTTTTCCACACAATTCAAAGACATAAATGTGGATTGGAGGCATCTGTGTGAATGTCAATGTTCACATTTTGGGGTGCTTTCCTGCTCAAATGGCATTGGAATTGGGGCAGCAGAATGTTCAGAATGTGTTCTAGCTGTGTTCAGACAAACTCATTCTCCTAGTCAATGAGCCAGAATCTCTGGTATGACAGAAGCTTTTAGTGCATAGGAGACTCAACTACAAATAGCTCATAGCAGTGTTTTGTAATTTGGCTTGACATCCTGTGAGAAAATTGGTGACAGGCACTCATATTCATGAGGAAACTTTATACAGTAATTGTAAAAATTGATGTTTTTATTTTATTATATTTTAAAATACATATGAGAATATTTAAGATTGTCTACATGATTTTCTTATGACCCAGAGCTGGCATTGTCACTGCTTGTTTTGAAATGTATTTATGCCAGAATAAGTGCTAGTTAGAACTATTTTAATTGTCTCAGACTAAAGAAATCAAATAAGAAACATCAATAAAAGTGGAAGGGGGTTTGGTAGGGGAATGTTGTATGTTTTCCCAATCAAAATCAACCACTATGCAAAATTTATGCAGTAGTTTCAAAGAGAAAACTTGAGGAGGAATTAACTGATTGTATTGTAATGGGTACAATGTTCTAGACAAATTTAAAAAATTCCTATGCTATGTGCTTCAGAACTATATTCAAATTGAAAATAACCATTCACTGTCCTCAAACAATATCATGTACCACATTAAATAAATATTGTTGAGATGGAATTTTGTTTTTATAGTTTTGTGGTTTTCAACACTTTAGATTATCTTGGTTGTGAGGGATCAATAAGCATGAAACTTTAAGCATAATTAGGTAATATTGCAATAAAGAAAATTCAATAAACACTAGAGGTTATACATTATTGATGTCTGAGAAATACTGATCTAAAATACAGAGCTGTGATTTCTCTCTCTTATGGCTTCTAATAGCAGACATACGGATAACTTTTTAGGTAGCAGAGCAGTTGAAATGGATGTTACTTCTTGTGAATATATATTTTGTTATAATTATCCTTTTTTCCTCCTCTTTAATTTTTGCACTCTAACTTTGTTTCCTAAAAGCCACACAACATAGTCAAAGGAGACTATGAAAGAATAAGCCTCTCTTTTTTTTTTTTTTTTTTTTTTTTGACACACTCATTGAGTTTGAAATATTTTCAGAACGTTGATTTGGAAATTAGGATGATGGAAAGGATGTCAGCAAGAAAACCCTCAGCAGAACACAGCTCTGGCAGCCATCAGTTGTATGATTTTGGAGCAGAAACTTCACTTCTTTGAGCCTCAGTTTCTTGAATATAAAATGGTTGTAGTAGAATTTAGCTCAATGTTTTGTTAAAAAGATTAACAATTCAATTATGCTATGTGACTGACTCAGTGGGCACCCGATAAAGGGTTGCCTTTCTTCCCAATATTAAGGGTCAGTTACACCTAAGAATATTAGTGCTAAAAAAAAAAAAAAAAAAAAAAGAAAATTAGTGCTGCTACATTACACTTGTATCTTCCATTTGCACGAATTGCTATTATCATATTTGGGAAAATATTATGTTGAACATTTTATCTCCAAATGATATTTGCTGTTATATGAAAAAATTCCAAATATGAAAGGCTGAAGATTCCCCACCCCTACAGAACACTAAACAACCAAAAAGCCTCAGATTCTGAAGGAAAGAGCAAGTGAAGGGAGTCATGTTGACAGTTTGGACAAGAATGAAAGGGCATAGATGGGAAGGGCTAAAAATCAAATCACAGGAGTTTCCTTCCTTTTGAACTCATGCTACTATGTGTCAGTACATTTCTAAGAACTGGGAAAAGAGCAGTGAACAAAACAGAGAAAATGACAGGTTTCAGAGCACTGGTATATTACTTGAGGGAATGGTGAGGAGGAGGACAGCACATAAATATGTATCTGCTATATAACATCAGAGACTGGTAAGTGCTCAGGTGAAATATAAAGCAGGTAAAGACAATGGATTTATTTCTACTAGAAATTGGAATACAAGGTACGGAGCTTACTACCAGGGCTTGGCAAGAGTCAAAGATTCATCAGCATCAATCCTTCACAAAGGGAACAATATTTATTGAGTGCCTATTATGTGCCTGGCATTGTTCTAGATATGGAGATATAGTTCACTATGTGGCTTATATTCCTTTAAGGAAAACGCTTCGTAAATAAGATACTTAAGCAAATTATGTAATAGGCTATACAGTAGTAAGTTCTGGGAAGTAACATAAAACAGGTGTGGAATTGTCAGGTATGGGAATTGCAATGCAGTTTAAGTGTAAACTGCATGGTGTGTATGTTGTAAAGGTTGACTCCTGTTTGTTAGAAAATTGGTAGAATAGCAGGTCTAGTCACCAGCATAACCTTCTGAAAGCAGAACTGATGTTCTGGAGATATAAGATACATCCTTGGACTAGAAAATATCTGCTCGTGGCATCTTGACTAGTCATGTTCAAACATCAGGATAGTAACTCATCACAGGTCCTGGGAATTACCTCTCTGAAGTCTTGTGGATCTTCTAAGATAGTATCTCATGATCCTTAGTGACAGTATTGAAGGGAGTTGTCTGAGAAGATTGACTCCATTGACAAAAAGGCTGAACCAATATCCTTGCAAAACTTGCAACTACAAAACTGTAGTGGGTGGCATGCAATCCATGATAACATACCTCTTACTCAAATAATGTTGGATAAACTTATCCAAGCAGAGTCAAACAAATGCACTACTTTCCTGATCTCTCTTCTACTATTAGAACAGTCAAGTATTGTTATTGCACTGGACACTAGTAAAAGGATGCAAGGAAGAGGGAAGTCTAAGCACTTAGACCTGTATCTCCCCACTCTTCACCTCCCCATTGAAGGAGGTCTATAAAGGAGACCTTGAAAACAACAGAAGCATTAAAAAGGCATGATATTATAATAAAACATACATGTTTGGTCTTCATGCCAGTTTCTGGCACACAACAACTTGGAATCCCCAAAGTGATACGTCCTTTTGTATGCTAATGAGTTGACTGATTGCTGAGGGCTCCTAGATAGCTTCAGGAGGAGGGGTGGTTGCCAGGGGAACCAACCTGGTGATTTGAGGGTTGAAAATTTTAATCCTACCACCAGTGCCCCACATCTGGGGAGGGGAGAGAGGCTGAAAGTTGAGTTGATATTAATGGCTGATGATGTAATAAAGCCTCCATGAACACCCAAAAGGACTGGATTCAGGGAGCTTCATGCATAGATGAACATGCGAAGGTTCCTGGACAGTGACATGCAGAAAGAGGGCATGGAAATACCATGACCTGTGCATCTCTTCCATCTGTCTTTTCATCTGTAGCCTTCGTAGTATCCTTCATAATAAACTGGTGTTCCCCTGAGTTCTGTGAGTTGCTCAAGCAAACTAATTGAACTTGAGGAGGCGGGTCATGGGAACCTCTGATTGATAGCTAGTTGATCAGAAGTGTAGGTGGCAATTTAGTACCTGCAACTGGCATCTAAAGTGGGAGCTGTCTTCTGGGACTGAGCCATCAACACGTGATATCTGTGTCCAGGTAGAGAGTGTCAGAATTGAAATGAATTATTACCAGAGTACCACACTGATTTTTGCCACAGAGTTGGTTGTTGTTGTGGAGAAATCCCCACATATTTTTGTGGCCAGAGGTGAAGTGTCCTATGATGACTATATTGTGAGAATAGAGAAGGAAAATCAAAATTTTTTTCATATCATTACAGAGGGTCTCCCAGATATTCCTCCCCTCAAAATACTTTATGTTATGGTTTTTACATTGGTGTATTGAATATAAGAAATTGATTCACACAACTCTGAAAAATTCTATGTTGTGAAAGACTCTCTCAAAGTGACAACTAAATATAGAAAGAATGTTAAGGAAAACCTATTAGGGTTCTCCAAAAAGACAGAACTAATAGGAGATATAGATAAGTGAGAGTGGATTTATTAGGGGAATTGGCACATGTGATCATGGAAGCTGAGAATTCTCTCAATATGCCATCTGCAAGCTAGAGAACCAGGGAGTCAGTCCAATCCTGAAGGCCTCAGAATCGGGGGAGCTGGCGATCTGAGGTTGAAGGCCTGAGGACGTGGAGTTCTGATGTCTAAAAGTAGGATAAGAGTACCTTAGTTTCGAAAGAGAAGAGAGAGGAAATTCACACTTCTATTGCTGTTTTCTTCTAACTGGTCCCTCAACTGATTGGATGGTACCTGCCCACACTGAGAGTGAATCTTCCTTACTCACTTCACTGATTCAAATACCAGTTTCTTCCAGAAACACTCTCACAGATATACCCAGAAAAAATGCTTTAACAGCTATCCATATGTCTCTTAATCCAGTCAAGTTGATGCATAAAATTAACCATCACAGGGAGGCTTGGACCATCTGGAAGACAGAGATAAATGGGACACTAAACTTGTACACCATGATTTTGAGATTAGAATAGTATACAATTTAGTCTAATGGAGTGGTCCCAGGGTAATACTATCCAACTGTCTCTTGAGACATGAGTCATCTGATAACCCCAACTCTGAGAGGTAAATACTGGTTACTAACTGTAGACACTCCCTTCCGTCTCTACAATTCTTAGATTTGCAAAACGGCTCTTCTTCTTGGCATTTCTAAACATCATCCAATCTCAAAATGAAAGAGCTCTAATCCTTGGTCACAAAGTTCACCAACAAGCATCTAGTGGCTATGCCTCACAGAAGCTGAGGACAAGTGGATGCTGAAATGGCTGACTCAAAAACAAATTGTTGTAACCAGGTTCTTGCCACTCACTGGTAAGTTGGCTAAATGTCAAAGTATAGCCATCTTCTGCAGGGATTCATCTATTCTCAGATGTCTATTTCACAACATAAAAGCCAGGCTGTGGGAAGGTGTCAGGAGCAGTACAATGTGGATATCCTTTCACACAGCTGTCTTCCACTACTTATCCAGTCATTTGCAGGCTTTTAGAAATCAAGATAGCATCTTGTGCCAGGATGTGAATAAATACTCCTTGTCATTACTGCCATCTTCTTATTGGTGATTTGTGGTCTACTGCACCAGGAATGCATCCATTAACTTTACCCTTCTCCCTTCTATATTATGTTCCTTGCCCAGCTATCCTGCCAGGTGGTCACTGGGCTGTCCATCTCCCCTTCACAGTGAGTACATTCCTACCATCACAGGATAGAAAGCAAGAGAGGATATGGCAGCAGTGGGCAGAAGAAGTTCCTTGCCTAATTTGGATGGACATATCAAGACCTTAGGATGTGGTGGTGGGGATGCATACTAATTATATCTAGTTTAATGCTTTAAAGAAGATTGTCTCTTGAACTGTCTCCAGTTTTTTGGTGTGCCTTTCATTGAATGAATCCATAGTTCAAGATGTGAACTTCTAAGCAATACTGCAAGAGAGGCTGTGTTTGCTGAAAGGCTCACAGTAGCCTCAAGATAAGCTTTAGTGATTTTGTACTTCCAGTCACCACGGAATTCCTCCATAGAACTGATGGAAGCACCTCCCAGATGGTACAGTAAATGCCCCTCTGTCATTCTAGGTTGTTGGCTGTTTATTCTTCTCTGTCACCTGCATAAAGTATGGCAAAAAGGTCCTTAGGGGAGTTTGTTCATCCTTCTTAGCCTCCTAAATTATGCCATCAGCCTGATCATTATGCAAATATTAGTTCTACCCTCTCTTCCTTGAGAAATTAGAGTAGGCTCCCAATGCATTTCTGATAATTCATTTTGTCTTCCCTTTGACCTAAAACCCTAGATACATTCGAACATCACCTTACTAGATATATAGCCCTTTCCTTACATTTTTCAGTGTTCACAATAAATTTATTGTTATCATTTTACAGAGGAGGAAAATCAAGCTTACAGAAATGAAGTGGAATCCCTTGATTAAATCAAGATATAAGTGGTATATATGACTGGGACACCAATGGGTTTGTCACTAAGCCCAGGGCTCATTCCATTACAACAAATTGCTTCCTTAATTGGAAACCCAATTGCCAAGTTAGATACTACTACTAGACATGTCATTCTTCAGTTCACAAGTATTCAATGGCTCTTCGATGCCTACTTATTAAGGGACTAACATTGAGGCCTTCAGTCATTTTCTGCAGGTTTCTCTCCTCTCTCTCCTCCAAATCTACTTAAACTCAAATTCTAAATGTTGAAAACTAGCCCTCCAGGGGCCATCTCCAGCCCACAGACGTATCAGTTTGGCTTACACACCGTCTTTTAAATGAGGAAATTAATCATAACCACGCCAACAGTTGGCTAGAACTATGTAACAGCTGCTTCCTTATCCAGAACCTGAGGCTTTCAACTTGGCCCTGTCCTTGCCACACCCTGCTGTCATACCCCAGCATACTTCACATGTGAACATTACCTGTTGGACGCATGTATACAAGTGACGTTGAGGCCTGCTGTCTTACATACATTGTGCCTAATAAAAATCAGTATTTAAAAGAAAACTGCATTAAAATTTGAAAGTAAAGTTGTTCTCAAAATGTTTCAAAATCTCTTGGACTACTTAAAAGTGCTGTTCCCTGAGTTCCACCCAGACCTGCTACATAAAATCTCTTATGTGAGGCTTAGACATTTTAATTTTCAGGGCCAGGTGTGGTGGCTCACGCCTGTCGTCTCAGCACTTTAGGAGGGTGAGGCAGGAGGATCTCTTGAGCCTAGGATTTTGAGACCAGCCTGGAAAACATAAGACCCCATCTCTAAAAAAAATAGAAGTAAAAAATCAGTTTTAATTTTCAGCAAGATACCTAGCGTTGGTTGCGCACATTAACATTTGAGGATCAGACACTGGCCAAACTCAGCTGCATTGTATGCTTCCTGTTTTCTCAGCACAAGCCTCATGCCCTGCATCCACAGCTCAGCTATTACTCTTCTCTAGCTGGACTCTCTCCATACACCACTTCCCAATCCAATGTTTTTATGGCATCTTATATAAGGGAAATTTAAGATTGAGGATAACTTCTCTCTTTTAAGCCTCCAAACTATTGGGTACATTTTTTTAAGAAAACCATAAATGAAAATTTCAGAAGTCCAAGATAAGATGTCCATTTAAAGGGGTTGCCAACAAACCCCCTTAATTTTCTATTCAAAATAGTTTACTAATCATATATTACTGGATTGCTCAATCTTTTCATCCTAAAGACATCTTTCCTTATGTTTAAGCAGAAAGAAAACTATAATCACTTTCGAGATGAAAACTTTGCTGCATTCTCTAGGCAACCCCCTTTTTTGTTGCTTTACCTCACTTTTAGTATTTTATAAAAGCACATTTTCAAAACCTCAGATCTACACAAAATGTGCATACATGCTTGTACTCAAATTAACCACCTCCCCAACCCATGCACAGAGCACGTCTAGACCACTTTAATCTGAAAGTGTCTTGAGCTCTTGAAAGTACCCTAAAGCCCCCTTTTTGTTGACTTTTATAAATTTCTAATTTTTTAATAAATTGTTTATAAATTTTTAAAAAATTTCTTGAAGACAATTATAAATTATAAAAAACTTATAAATTTCTCCTTTCTGCTCCCCTTACCCACTTTCCACTCAGTTGTAAACTCCTTAATGGAAGGGCAGATGGCTTATTCACAGCTCCATATAAACAATACTCCTCAGTGAATATTTGCACTCATTCAGATTAAAATTGAACTCTCAAGAAAATAAAAACAAAATACGCAATAAAGGAAAACAAATTATCTTTTAATTTTCCAAATTTATTTTCATATTTTCCATTTGTGACCTTTCTAATATCCAAAGCCTAAACTCACACTTATAAAAACAATTGCCTGTTTTTGAAACTCACCATTATATTATTGGGTCATCATTGAGGGGTTAGTCAGTTTTTTACACTAGTTTCCCCACTTTCTGGTTTTCATCCTTCAGAATGGTATCCTGAATTTCATATGACCAATTACTTTCTCTCATCCCATCAAAACTGTACCTCCAAACATTTTAATGATCAAGTATAACTTGATATACACTTGCAGCTTACAAGCACTAAAATCCTAAAACTGCTCATCAGAAATATGACTCATTTTACTTGAGGTCTTATTAGTTCCCTGTGTAGAAGCAGGCTGCTATCTGAGGCTGTTGATATTTGTAGGGCGTGTGTCTAGGAGTAGTGTGATTCCATGGGACACTTAAAATCTAAGCTACATGTCAGCAAAGAAAGGGGGCTTTAGGGTACTTTCAAGAGCTCAAGACACTTTCAGATTAAAGTGGTCTAGACATTCGCTGTGCATGGGTTGGAGAGATGGTTAATTTGAGTACAAGCATGTGTGCACATTTTGTGTAGATCTGAGGTTTTGAAAATGTGCTTTTATAAAATACTAATTTTTCATGTTATCCTAAAATGCTGTTCTTGTAAAAGTTAGATTCATTACCTTCCATATGGGGAGAAACTGTAGTCTTATGATTGCCATGACAACAAAAGACCTTATGTGTTATTAAGTTAGAAACACACTTGGTCTGTTAGAGTGAACCCTCACAATCTACCCCCGCAGAGGTGAAACAACTCAGCCTCCTGTAAAGGAGTACCCTGTTTATGAAACTGCACCTCCACAGTTTTACATGCTTAATAGCATGAATGCAAGACTCCACATTGCTTGGTGACTTTGCAGGAAGTAACTCTTAACATACAGCTGGCTTATTAAGAAAATGTACTTCATAATACTTTACAGTTGGGAAGATAATTGTTTTATTCTTTTTAAAAGAAAAATTGCCTTACTTCTTTAGCCAATCTTATTAAAAATTTACCAATGACACAGCTGTAATTTAAAGATCCTCAGGGTGCTTTGTTACTTTTTTAAATTACATGTTTTTTTCTTTCTCCTTTTCCTTTTTTCTCCATCTAAAAAAGGAAACCATCCAGTCCCTTTCTTGGACATCCTGATCTTCATCTTCTTCAACATATCATCCCAGCATTTCATATGGATGATGTATTAGCCTCACCCACCAGGAGCATCCAATCCCTTTGGTGATCTATTACTCACTGACAAATGCCAGCTGGCAAGAATTGCTTTTGTGATTCTCACTAAGAGTTACCTCATTATTTAAAACGATGAATTGCTTTTGAAATAACTACTAGTTGAAGAAATGAAGAGTATGTTATTACTGAGGGTAGGCAGGTTCCCTAACAGATTAGAAAACAACCGTTTAATGAATGGGTATATACGTGTGGTCATACCATTTTGCAAAGAAAATAAGTCCTTCTTGGCCAGCTAGAATGAATGTTTGAAAGGATCCACTGAAGTAGTACAAGTTTATTTTCCTTGCTGATACAGATTAGACATGAATAAAATACAGAGTCTTCCAAAGGGCAGGGGGAGAGGGAGAAGTAGGTATGTTAATACACTTTAGCTTGAAAGAAAGTTGAATCTTTGATGATAAAGAGGTTTTTTCTTAAGTTTTTTTGAGTGTTTTTTCATCTCCTTTCTATTTATAATAAATATATAGTATCAAAAAATTTACTGATGGTTTTGACTTTGAGAAATAACTTTGATCTGAAAGTCAATTTGGAGTGAGACTATGAGGAATTTTGATAGTTACAATCAAGATTTTGTGATGCAGGATTTTTCTCAACCCCTTTTTTGGACTTGTGATGCGGGTGCCTTGTTTACTCCATCTGTGGCACTCAACCCCTTGCAGGAGGAAGCATGTGAGTGAGCAAGTCTGAGATCCAGTCAGCCATTTTGGGTACCAGCAGGAGCAAGCTCTATGCAGACGCCATGGTGGCACGCCAGTAGGGGTGCTTGCAACCCGCAAAGCCCCAGAGAGCAAGTTACAATGCTTGTTAGTATTGTTGTCTGTGGACAGTGGTGTGTTGTCCGCTCAGTGGGCCCCTTGCCTCATCAAGTGGGGTAGCTGCCCTCTGCCATTGAGGGCAAAGAGCCAGTGTGACAGCCTTTTTTGGGTACCTGCACTTGGTGGGTCCAGAGCCATTGTCTGGCGTTCAAGAAGAATGAGATCTCACAGACACTTGAATAATGGGGCAGCTGAAGAATTTTATTTAGCAATAGAAATGGCTCTCAGTGGAGATGGAAGGGACTGGCAGGTTATCGTCCCTCAAAGTGTAACCAGCTCTTCCCTGAAGTCATTCTCTCAGAAGTTAAGCTGTCTCTCCTTTGAAGTCCAGCCAACCCGCAAGTCAGGTTGTCTCCCTCCAGTCAAGTCACTTCTCTCCCCTCTCTAGACTGAGTCTGGGGTCTTTATAGGCACAGGATAGGGGGCAGTGAGGGCCGTAGGTAGTTTTGGAAAAGGTAACACACGATTATAAAAATACCTTATTCATAAAGAACCAATTGAAAGAGTGTAGGCAAACAAGAATAGAAGTTCCCACTTTGGGCCATGAGTTTCAGGATTTTCAGCCTTAAGATGGAGTTTCACTGGGGACCTACCCCTGTCTGCCTAGAATTTCTCTCCCCGTTGCCTCTAAAGCTTATATGGAACAAGGAAAAAAGAGTGAGAATGACAATATTAGATGCATATTTCTTTTTATAACCATCTCCAAATAATACTTAGTTTCTAAATTTTGACTTTTGTTTTCTTTTTTATCATTATTGCAATAGTTTTGGGGTAACAGGTGGTGTTTGGTTACACGAATAAGTTCTTTAGTGGTAGTTTCTGAGATTTTGGTGCACCAATCATCCAAGCAGTGCACACTGTACCCAATCTGTAGTCTTTTATCTCTCAACTGACTTCCACCCTTTCCCCCAAGTCCTCAGAGTCCATTATATCATTCTTATGCCTTTGTGTCCTCATAGCTTAACTCCCACATGTAAGAGAGAACATACAATGTTTGGTTTTCCATTCCTGGGTTACTTCATTTAGAATCATGGTATCCAACTCCGTGTAGGTTGCTGCAGATGCCATTATTTCATTCATTTTTATGTCTGAGTATTTTTCCATGATGTATATACATACATACATATATATAGCATATACATATATGTAGCATATACATGTATATAGCATATACATATATAGCATATATATATATATATATAACATTTTATTCATTCATTGGTTGATAAACATTTAGACTGGTTGCATATTTTTTCCATTGCAAATTATGCTGCTATAAACATGCGCATGCAAGTGTCCTTTTCATATAAGGACTTCTTTTCTTCTGGGTAGCTACCAGGCAGTGAGATTGCTGAATCAAATTGTAGTTCTACTTTTAGTTCTTTAAGGAATCTCCATACTTTTTGCTTAGCGGTTGTACTAGTTTACATTCCCAACATTGTTCCCTTTCACCGCATCCACAACTATATCTGTTTTGTTTGTTTGTTTTTTAAATTATGGCCATTCTTGCAGGAGTAAGGTGGTATCGCATTCTGGTTTTGATTTGTATTTCTCAGATAATTAGTGATATTGAGCATTTTTTCATGTCTGCATTGGCCATTTGCATATTGTCTTTTGAGAATTGTCTATTCATGTCCTTAGCTCACTTTTTGATGGGATTGTTTTCCTTTTGCTGATTTGTTTACATTCCTTGTAGATTCTGGATACTAGTGCTTTGTCAAATGCATAGTTTGCAAAAATTTTCTCCCACTTTGTGGGTAGTGTGTTTACTCTGCTAATTCTTTCTTTTGTGAAAAGAAGTTTTAGTTTTATTTAGTCCCATCTATTTCATCTATTTGTTTTTTATTTGTTTGTTTTGCATTTGCTTTTGGGTTTTTGGTCATGAAATTCTTTTCTAAGCCAATGTCTAGAAGAGTTTTTTTCCAATGATACCTTCTAGAATTTTTATGGTTTCAGGTCTTAGATTTGAGTTTTTGATCTATTTGAATTGATTTTTGCATAAGGGAAGAGATGAAGATCCAGTTTTCTTCTTCTACATGTGGCTTGTCAATTATCCCAGCACCATTTGTTGAATAGGGTACACTATCCCCACTTTATGTTTTTGTTTGCTTTGTTAAAGATCAGTTGATTGTAAGTATTTGACTTTTTAAAATTTTATTTATTAGAATTGAAGTTCTAGGATACATATGTAGTTCTAGTTCTACACAACGTGCAGGTTTGTTACATATGTATATATGTGCCATGTTGGTGTCCTGCACCCATTAACTCATCATTTGCATTAGGTATTTCTCCTAATGCTATCCCTCCTCTATTCCCCCACCCCACCTCAGGCCCCAGTGTGTGTTGTTCCCCACTCTATGTCCAAGTGTTCTCATTGTTCAGTTCCCACCTATGAGTGAGAACATGTGGTGTTTGGTTTTCTGTCCTTGCAATAGTTTGCCCAGAATGATGGTTTCCAGCTTCATCCATGTCCCTACAAAGGACATGAAATCATCCTTTTTTATGGCTGCATGGTATTCCATGGTATATATGTTCCACATTTTCTTAATCCAGTCTATCATTGATGGACATTTGGGTTGGTTCCAAGTCTTTGCTATTGGGAATAGTGCCACAGTAAACATACGTGTGCATGTGTCTTTATAGTAGCATGATTTATAATCCTTTGGGTATATACCCAGTAATGGAATTGCTGGGTCAAATGGTACTTCTAGTTCTGGATCCTTGAGGAACTGCCACACTGTTGTCCACCATGCTTGAACTGGTTCTTTCTCCCACCAACAGTGTAAAAGCATTCCTATTTCTCCACATCCTCTCCAGCACCTGTTGTTTCCTGACTTTTGAATGATCGCCATTCTAACTGGCGTGAGATAGTATCTGATTGTGGTTTTGATTTGCATTTTTCTGATGACCAGTGATGATGAGCATTTTTTCATGTGTCTGTTGGCTGCATAAATGTCTTCTTTGGAAAATTGTCTGTTCATATCCTTTGCCTACTTATTGATGGGGTTGTTTGATTTTTTTCTTGTAAATTTGTTTAAGTTCTCTGTGGATTCTGGATATTAGCCCTTTTGTCAGATGGGGAGATTGCAAAAATTTTCTCCCATTCTGTAGGTTGCCTGTTCACTCTGGTGGTAGTTTCTTTTGCTGTGCAGAAGCTATTTAGTTTAATTACATCTCATTTGTCTATTTTGGCTTTTGTTGCCATTTGCCATTGCTTTTGGTGTTTTAGTCATGAAGTCCTTGCCCATGCCTATGTCCTGAATTGTATTGCCCAGGTTTTCTTCTAGAGTTTTTAAGGTTTTAGGTCTAACATTTAAGTCTTTAATCCATCTTGAGTTAATTTTTTGTATAAGGTGTAAGGAAGGGATCCAGTTTCAGCTTTCTACATATGGTTAGCCAGTTTTCCCAGCACCATTTATTAAATAGGGAATCCTTTCCCCATTTCTTGTTTTGGTCAGATTTGTCAAAGATCAGATGGTTGTAGATGTGTGGTGTTATTTCTGAGACCTCTGTTCTGTTCCATTGGTCTATATCTCTGTTTTGATACCAGTACCATGCTGTTTTGGTTACTGTAACCTTGTAGTATAGTTTGAAGTCAGGTAGTGTGATGCCTCCATCTTTGTTCTTTTTGCTTAGGATTGTCTTGGCAATGCGGGCTCCTTTTTGGGTCCATATGAACTTTAAAGTATTTGTTTTCCAATTCTGTGAAGAAAGTCCTTGGTAACTTGATGTGGATGATATTGAATCTATAAGTTACCTTGGGCAGTATGGCCATTTTCACGATATTGATTCTTCCTATCCATGAGCGTGGAGTGTTCTTCCATTTGTTTGTATCCCCCTTTATTTTGTTGAGCAGTGGTTTGTAGTTCTCATTAAAGAGGTCCTTCACATCCCTTGTAAGTTGGATTCCAAGGCATGTTATTCTCTTTTAGCAATTGTGAATGGGAGTTCACTCATGATTTGGCTCTCTGTTTGTCTGTTATTTGTGTATAGGAAGGCTTGTGATTTTTGCACATTGATTTTGTACCCTGAGACTTTGCTGAAATTGTTTATCAGCTTAAGGAGATTTTGGGCTGATATGATGGGGTTTTCTAAATATACAATTATGTCATCTGCAAACAGGGACAATATGACTTCCTCTTTTCCTCACCGAATGCCATTTATTTCTTTGTCCTGTCTGATCGCCCTGGCCAGAACTTCCAACACTGTGTTGAATAGGAGTGGTGAGAGAGGGCATCCATGTCTTGTGCCAGTTTTCAAAGGGAATGCTTCCAGTTTTTCCCATTCAGTATGATATTGGCTGTGGGTTTATCATAAATAGTTCTTATTATTTTGAGATGCGTTCCATGAATACCTAGTTTATTGAGAGTTTTTAGCATGAAGAGCTGTTGAATTTTGTCGAAGGCCTTTTCAGCATCTATTGAAATAATCATGTGGTTTTTTGTCATTGGTTCTGTTTATGTGATAGATTACATTTATTGATTTGTGCATGTTGAACCAGGCTTACATTCCAGGGATGAAACCAACTTGATCTTGACGGATAAACTTTTTGATGTGCTGCTGGATTCAGTTTGCCAGTATTTTATTGAGGATTTTGCATCAATGTTCATCAGGGATATTGGTCTACACAATTGTCTTTTTTTGTGTCTCTGCCAGGCTTTGGTATCAGGATGATGCTGGCCTCATAAAATGAGTTAGGGAGGACTCCCTCATTTTCTATTGACTGGAATAGTTTCAGAAGGAATGGTACTAGCTCTGTACCTCTGGAAGAATTTGGCTGTGAATCCGTCTGGTCCTGTACTTTTTTTGATTGGTACGCTATTATTGCCTAAATTTCAGAGCCTGTTATTGGTCTATTCAGGGATTCAACTTCTTCCTGGTTTAGTCTTGGGAGGGTGTATGTGTCCAGGAATTTATCCATTTCTTCTAGATTTTCTAGTTTATTTGCATAGAGGTGTTTATAGTATTCTCTGATGGTAGTTTGTATTTCTGTGGGATCAGTGGTGATATCCCCTGTATCATGTTTTTATTGTGTCTATTTGATTCTTCTCTCTTTTCTTCTTTATTAGTCTTGCTAGCAGTCTGTCAATTTTGTTGATCTTTTCAAAAAACCAGCTCCTGGATGCATTGATTTTTTGGAGGGTTTTTTGTGTCTCTATCTCCTTCAGTTCTGCTCTGATCTTAGTTATTTCTTGCTTTCTGCTAGCTTTTGAATATGTTTGCTCTTGCTTCTCTAGTTCTTTTAATTGTGATGTTATAGTGTCAATTTTAGGTCTTTCCTGCTTTCTCTTGTGGGCAGAGAAATTTCCCTCTGCACAATGTTTTAAATGTGCCCCAGAGATTCTGGTATGTTGTATCTTTGTTCTCACTGGTTTCAAATAACAACTTTCTATCTGTTTTCATTTCATTATTTACCCAGTAGTCATTCAGGAGAAGGTTGTTCAGTTTCCTTGTAGTTGTGCAGTTTTGAGTGAATTTCTTAATCCTGAGTTCTAATTTGATTGCACTGTGGTCTGAGAGACTGTTTGTTATAATTTCTGTTCTTTTACATTTGCTGAGGAGTGCTTTACTTCCAACAATGTGGTCAATTTTGGAATAAATGTGATGTGATGCTGAGAAGAATGTATATTCTGTTGATTTGGGGTGGAGAGTTCTGTAGATGTCTATTGGGTCTGCTGGGTGCAGAGCTGAGTTCAAGTCCTGGATATCCTTCTTAATCTTCTGTCTTGTTGATCTAATATTGACAGTAGGGTGTAAAGTCTCCCATTATTATTGCATTGGAGTCAAGTCTCTTTGTAGGTTTCTAAGGACTTGCTCTATGAAGTTGGGTGCTCCTGTATTGGGTGCATATATATTCAGGATAGTTGGCTCTTCTTGTTAAATTGATCCCTTTACCATTATGTAATGACTTTCTTTGTCTCTTTTGATCTTTGTTGGTTAAAGTCCATTTTATCAGAGACTAGGATTGCAACCCCTGCTTTTTTTTTTTTTTTGGCTTTCCATTTGCTTGGCAGAGCTTCCTCCATCCCTTTACTTTGAGCCTATGTGTGTCTCTGCACGTTAGATGGGTTTCCTAAGTACAGCACACTGATGAGTCTTGACTCTTTATCCAATTTGCCAGTCTGTGTCTTTTAATTGGGCTATTTAGCACATTTACATTTAAGGTTAATATTGTTGTGTATGAATTTGGTCCCGTCATTATGATGTTAGCTGGTTATTTTGCCATTAGTTGAAGTAGTTTCTTCTTAGCATCGATGGTCTTTACAATTTGGCATGTTTTTGCAGTTGTGGGTACCATTTGTTCCTTTCCATGTTTAGTGCTTCCTTCGGGAGCTGTTGTAAGGCAGGCCTGGTGGTGATAAAATCTCTCAGCATTTGCTTGTCTGTAAAGGACTTTATTTCTCCTTCACTTATGAAAATTAGTTTGGCTGGATATGAAGTTCTCGGTTGAAAATTTTTTTCTTTAAGAATGTTGAATATTGGCCCCACTCTCTTCTGGCTTGTAGAGTTTTTGCCAAGAGATCCAGTGTTAGTCTGAGGGGCTTCCCTTTGTGGATAACCCGACCTTTCTCTCTGGCTACCATTAACATTTTTTCCTTCATTTCAACCTTGGTGAATCTGACAATTATGTGTCTTGGGGTTGCTCTTCTCAAGGAGTATATTTGTGGCATTCTCTGTATTTCCTGAATTTGAATGTTGGCCTGCCTTGCTAGGTTGGGGAAGTTCTCCTGGATAATATTCTGAAGAGTGTTTTCCAGCTTGGTTCTAATCTCTCCGTCACTTTCAGGTACACCAATCAAAGGTAGATTTGGTGTTTTCATATAGTCCCATATTTCTTGGAGGCTTTGGTCATTTCTTTTTACTCTTTTTTCTCTAAACTTCTCTTCTTGCTTCATTTCATTTATTTGATCTTCAATCACTGATATCCTTTCTTCCACTTGATGGAATCGACTACTGAAGCTTGTGCATGCATCACATAGTTCTCATGCCATGATTTTTAGCTCCATCAGGTCATTTAAGTCTTCTCTACACTGTTTATTCAGTTAGTCATTCGTCTAATCTTTTTTCAAGGTTTTTAGCTTCCTTGTGATGGGTTTGAACATCTTTCTTTAGCTCAGAGAAGTTTGTTATTACCAACCTTCTGAAGCCTGCTTCTGTGAGCTCGTCAAACTCATTCTCTGTCCAGCTTTGTTCCATTGCTGGCGAGGAACTGCAATCCTTTGGAGGAGAATAGCACTCTAGATTTTAGAATTTTCAGCTTTTCTGCTGTGGTTTCTCCCCATCTTTGAGGTTTTATCTACCTTTGGTCTTTGATGATGGTGACCTACAGATGGGGTTTTGGTGTGGACGTCCTTTATGTTGATGTTGATGCTATTCCTTTCTGTTTGTTAGTTTTCCTCCTAACAGTCAGGACCCTCAGCTGCAGGTCTGTTGGAGTTTGCTGGAGGTCCACTCCAAACCTTGTTTTCCTGGGTATCATGAGCAGAGACTGCAGAACAGCAAATATTGCAGAACAGCAAATGTTGCTGTCTGATACTTCCTCTGGAAGCTTAATCTCAGTAGGGTGCCCGGCTTTATGAGGTATCAGTCGGCCCCTACTGGGAGGTGTCTCCCAGTTATGCTACATGGGGGTCAGGGACCCACTTGAGGAGGCAGTCTGTCTGTTCTCAGAGCTCAAACACTGAGAGCTGTGAGAACCACTGCTGTCTTCAGAGCTATCAGACAGGGAGGTTTAAGTCTTCAGAAGTTGCTGCTGCCTTTTGTTCAGCTATGCCCTGCCCCCAGACATGGAGTCTACAGAGGCAGGCAGGCCTTGTTGAGCTGCAGTGGGCTCCACCCAGTTCGAGCTTCTGGGACTCTTTGTGTACCTACTCAAGTCTCAGCAATGGCAGATGCCCCTCCTCAAGCCAGGCTGCTACCTCAGAGTTTGATCTTGGGCTGCTCTGCTAGCAGTGAGCTCTGTGGGGGTGTGACCTGCTGAGCCAGGTATGGGATATAATCTACTGGTCTGCTGTTTGCTAAGACCATTGGAAAGGTGCAGTATTTGGGTGGCAGTGTCCCAATCTTCCTGGTACAGTCTGTCACAATTTCCCTTGGCTAGGATTGTGAAATCCCCCGACCCCTTGTGCTTCCTGGGTGAGGTGATGCCCTGCCCTGCTTCGGTTTGCCCTTGGTGATGCCCTGCCCTGCTTCAGCTTGCCCTTCATGGGTTGCACCCACTATCCAACCAGTCCCAATGAGATGAACCAGGTACCTCAGTTGGAAATGCAAGATCACCCATCTTCTGCTTTGATCACGCTGGGAGCTGCAGACTGGAGCTGTTCCTTTTAGGCCATCTTGAAAATCTGAAGTATTTGACATTTTTATGGGTTCTGCATTTTGTTCTGTTAGGCTACATGCCTGTTTTTATACCAGTACCATGCTGTTTTGATATCTATAGCCTTGTAGTATAGTTTAAAGTCTAGTAATATGTTACCTCTAGATTTGTTCTTTTTGTTTAGTCTTGCTTTGGTTTTGCAGGCTCTTTTTTGGTTCCATATTAATTTTAGGATTTTTTTTACTAGTTCTGTGAATAATGCTGATGGTGTTTTTATGTGAATTGCATTGAATTTATGGATTGCCTTTAGCAGTATGGTTATTTTTGCAATATTGATTCTACTCTTTGATGAGCATGGGATGTGTTTCCATTTGTTTATGTTGTCTGTGATTTTTTTCAGCAGTGTTTTGTAGTTTTCCTTGTAGAGATCTTTCACCTCCTTGTTTAAATATATTCCAAAGGTAGTGCTTTTTTTTTTTTTTTTTTTTGCTGTTGTAAAAGGGGTTGAGTTCATGATTTGATTTTCAGTTTGGTCACTGTTGGTGTATAGCAGAGCTACTGATATGTGTACATTGATTTTGTATCCTGAAGCTTTACTGAATTTATTGTACCATTCTAGGAACTTTTTGGATGAGTCTTTAGGGTTCTCCAGGTATACAATCATATCATCGGCAAATAGCAACAGTTTGATTTTATTTTTATGAATTTGGATGCTTTTTATTTCTTTCTCTTGTCTGATTGTTCTGGCTAGGACTTCCATTACTATGTTTAGTAGAAGTAGTGAGAGTGGGCAGCCTTTTCTTGTTCAAATTCTCAGGGGGAATGCTTTCAAGTTTTCCCCACTCAGTATAATGTTGACTGTGGGTTTGTTATAGATGGCTTTTATTGCCTTAAGGTATATCCATTCTATGCTTACTTTGCTAAGGCTTTAATCATAAAGTAATGCTGGATTTGGTCAAATCCTTCTGCACCAGACTATGGTTTTCCTTTTTAATTCTATTTATGTGGTGTCTCACATTTATTGACTTGCCTATGTTAAACCAACCCTGAATCCCTCTGATAAAACCCATTTGATCATTGTGTATTATCTTTTTGATATGTTGTTGGATTTAGTTAGCTAGTATTTTGCTGAGGATTTTTACATCTATGTTCATCAGGGATATTGGTCTGTATTGATGTTGTTATGTCTTTTCCTGGTTTTGGCATTAAGTTAATACTGGCTTCATAGAATGATTTAGGGAGGATTCCCTCTTTCTCTGTCTTTTGAAATAGTTTTCAGTAGGATTTATACTAATTATTCTTTGAATGATAGCGTTCAACTGTGAATCCATTTGATCCTTGATTTGGGTTTTTTGCCAAAATTTTCTTATTACTGTTTCAATCTTCTTACTTGTTACCGGTTTTTTTCAAAGTTTCTATTTCTTCCTGGTTTAATCTGGGAGGGTTGTATATTTCCAGGAATTTATCTGTCTCTTCTAGGTTTTCTAGTTTATGTGTGCAAAGGTGTTCATAGTAACCTTAAATTCTATTTTCTATTTCTGTGGTATCAGTTATAATATCTCCCATTTTCTATCTAGTTGAGCTTATTTGGATCTTCTCTCTCCTTTTCTTGGTTAATATCACTAATAGTTCATAGATTTTTGTTTTTCCTCAAATAACCAGCCTTATTGCTTCATTTATCTTTTGTTCAGTTTGTTTCAATTTATTTAGTTCTGCTTCGATCTTTGTGATTTCTTTACTTCTGCTGGGTTTGTGTTTGGTTTGTTCTTGTTCTTCTAGTTCCTTGAAGTGTGACCTATATTATTTATTTGTGTTCTTCCAGACTTCTTGATGTATTTAATGCTATGAACTTTTCTCTTAGTACTGCTTTTGTTGTATCCCAGAGGTTTTGATAGGTTGTATCACTATTATTATTCAGTTCCAATAATTTATTAATTTCCATCTTGATTTCATTGTTGATCCAGAGATTATTTAGGACCAGGTTATTTAATTTCCATGTATTTTTATAGTTTTAAGTGTTCCTTTTGGAGTTAATTTCCAATTTTATTCCACTGTGGCCTGAGAGAGTACTTAATATAATTTTTATTTTCTGAAATTTACTGAGATTTGTTTCATGCCCTATCGTATGGTCTATCTTTGAGAATGTTCCATGTGCTGATGAAAAGAATGTATATTCTACAGTTTTTAGTAGAATGTTCTATAGAGATCTGTTAAGTCCATTTGTGCTAGGGTACAGTTTAAGTCCATTGTTTCTTCGTTGACTCTCTGTCTTGATGACCTGTGTGTGCCATCAGTGGAGTATTGAAGTCCCCTACTATTATTGTGTTAGATATACATGACTGTGATATTTTCTGTTTGGACTAATCCTTTTCTTATTATATGACATCCCTCTTTGTCTTTTTTAACTGTTGTTCCTTTAAAGTTTATTTTGTCTGATATAAGAACAGCTACTCCTGGTCACTTTTGGTTTTCATTGGCATGAAATATCTTTTTCCACTCATTACCTTAAACTTATGTGAGTCCTTGTATATTAGGTGTGTTTCTTGAAGACAGCAAATATTTGGTTGATGGATTTTTATTTTATTCATTCTACCATTCTGTATCTTCCAAGTGGATCATGTAGGCAATTTACATTCAGCCTTACTATTGAGATATGCACACTGTGTATTCATCATGCTAGTTGTTTTGTTTTGTTGAATATGTTGTTTTGTTTTTATTTTTTTCATTGTGTTATTGTATTATTTTTTTCGTTGTGTTATTATTTTATAGACCCTGTGACATTTATGCTTTAAGAGGTTTTATTTTGGACTATCCTGAAGAGGATTTTTTTTCAAGATTTACAGCTCCTTTTAGCATTTCTTGTAGTGCTGGCTTGGTAGTGGTGAATTCTCTCAGCCTTCATATGGAAAAGACTTTCTCTCTCCTTCATTTATGAATCTTAGTTTCACTGGGTACAAAATTCTTGACAAATAATTATTTTGTTTAAGGAGGTTAAAGATAGGACTCTAATCCTTTCTGGCTTTCATGGTTTCTGCTGAAAATTCTGTTGTTAATCTGATAGGTTTTTCTTTATAGATTACCTGATGCTTTTTCCTCACAGCTCATAAGATTCATTCCTTCGTCTTGACTTTAACCTGATCACTATGTTTTATTTTATTTTGTGGGCTTAGATGATGACCTTTTTGTGATGAATTTCCTGTGTGTTTTTTGAGCTTCCTGTATTTGGATGTCTAGATGTTAGGGTTTCCTTGATTATTTCCTCAAATAAGTTTTCCAAACTTTTAGATTTCTCAGGAATACCAATTATTCTTATGTTTGGTTGTTTAACATAATCCCAAATTTCTTGAAGGCTTTGTTCATATTTTAGTTCTTTTTTCTTTGTCTTTGTCAAATTGTGTTAATTCAAAAGCCTTGTCTTTGAGCTATGAATTTCTTTCTTGTATTTTTTTTATTCTGTTGCTGAAACTTTCCAGTGTATTTTACATTTTTCTAAATGTGTCTTTCATTTCCAGAAGTTGTGACTGTTTTTTCTTTATGACATCTATTTCTCTGGAGGCTTTTTCATCCATATTCTATTTTGTTTTTTAAATTTCTTTAAGTCAGTTTTTAACTTTTTCTTGTGCCTTTTTGAGTAGCTTAATAATCAATGGTCTGAATTCTTTGTTTATTCAGAGGTTTATTCTTGGTGTGGCTCCATTGCTGGAGAGTTAGTGTGATCTATTAGGGGTATTATAGAGCCTTAGTGTGAGCTATTGGGGGTATTATAGAGCCTTTTATTATAGTACCAGAATTACTTTTCTAGTTCCTTCTAATTTGGGTAGACTATTTCAGTGGAAAGGTCTGGAACACAAGGGCTTCTGTTCAGATTCTTTTGTCCCATAGGGTGATCTCTTGGTGTGGTGCTCTCCTCCCTCCCCTAAGGATGGGGCTTCCTGAGAGCCAGACTGCAGTAATTGTTATTGCCCTTCTGGGTCTAGCCACCCAGAGGGACAACTAGGACCCAGGATGGTGCTGGGGAGTGTGTGCAAAAAATCCTGTGGTGTGATCTGTCTTAAGGTCTTCCAGCCATGGGTACCAGCACTTGCTCTGGTGAAGGTGGCAGGGAAGTGACATGGACTCTGTGGGAGTCTTTGGTTGTAATTTTATTTAGTGTGCTGGTTTTCTCAAATACTGGCTATGCTAGCAGTGGAGTTGTCATGTGGACAGACTTAGGATCTCTGGTTAGCCAGGGTGTTGCAGGTAGTGGAATTAGGTGTTGTTTTCTCCTTTGGAATAGAGTTGTTCCTGTTATGAGTTGCTGTAATGACTTGAGTTGGTTGGATTCCAGCAGAAGGTGACACTTTTAAGACAGCACAAGCTGCAATAGTAGAAGGAGGATATAATTTTGCCCTATGTTAGCCAGGATAAGTACTCAGGTTTCTCAGGTGATGGGCAGAACCATAAAACTCCCAAGAGTTTATGACTTTTGTCTTTGGCTATCAAGTTGGGTAGAGAAAAACCATCAGGTGGGAGCAGGATTAGTAATGTCTGAACTCACACTTTGGGCAGGGCTTGCTGCAGTCATTGTGTGGGATGAGGGGTTATTCTCAGGCAAGTGGAGTTATGTTCTCAGGGAGATTATTGCTGCCTCTCCTGTATCATACAGGTCACCAGGGAAGTGGGGAAAGCCAGCAGTGACAGGCTTCACCCAGCTCCCACACTGCCTGCAAGGCCAGTCTTACTCCCAACAGCACTGAGTTTATGTACAGACAACTGCAGAACAGCACTGAAATCTTGCCCAGGCTACAAGCCTCCATGCTGAGAACGCAAGCAGGGCTCTCAGACCTCATCCGTTCCCACCTCACCTGTTCCCATCTGCCTGCACCTTCCACTATGGGTTCTGCACTCATATCTTCACTTCCTGTTCACATTCCGGGATTCTGCTCAGGAAAATTTGTGCTCAATCAAAATTATTACAAAGTTTAGCTAGGAATGTCCTTCACCCTGTGGCCTCTCCCCAGTTCTACTGGTTGCCTTTCCTTCCCAAGGATCATTGTGAATTAAGGCCAGAAATGTCTTCCCTGGACTTGCACTGGGGACCAGGAGTATGTACAGGGCTCTTTCTGCTGCTTCTTCGGCTTTTATGTTTTGCTCAGCTCCCTAAAGCCATTTCAACTCTAGGTAACGCTAAAGCCTTCTGTGATCTGTCTTTTCAGGTTCCCCTGTGGGGATGTGTGTTCAGATGCAACCTTTTCCCCACCTCACACTTTGGAAACTCAGTTTTTTGGCTCTCTCACAGTTTTCAGCAGTAAGCTGCTTTTTTTCAAAGGGTCTGTGAATTCATTTTGTTTTTGTGGTATGTTCTTGTGGTGGTTCTTGGAGCAAAAGTTCACAGTGTGAGTCTCTACAATGTACTCTGTCTGTCCCTGCAGGAGCTGCACGTTAGTACTGTCTCCTATCTGCCATTATTCTCAGTGTTTCTCAAATGCATATTTCTTAAAATTACCTCTTGCTTTAGTGAAAGAGGAGATGATTTACACCGTGGATACCATGGTGAAGGCCTGGACGAGAATTGGTAGAGTGGAAAGACACAGTCAATCAAGAAACCACTGAAGGAAGGAAAACAAAATAAGAAGGCAAAGAAGGAATGTAAATGTAAGACTATAATTTTAAAAATACATTGGCTAAGGATCTCACAGTACCCAGCAGATTACCACAAAGTCTAGGCATTTCATAAATATTTGTTGAGTTTATTTAGTGAAAATAAGAATGAACATCAAGAAGGATATTAGACTCTTGCTGTTGAATATGTGCTCTGATTTGCTTTCAAATCCAAACTAAGAATTAATAAGCATAGCATTTGCTTTGGATTTAAGAAGATAATTCGTACTATTCAAAATCCAGGTTTTTTTTGTTCTTGATTGTAACCTAAATTCTATAAGGGTAAATTGCTTGGCAGACAGTAATGAATAGCAAGAGTGGTATATTTAATACTAATACTCTTATTTGGTCATTTTTGTCTACAAAGAGAGTACAATACAGTTGTGATATTTACAGTGTTAATTATCCTCAGTTTACACACAAGTATTCAAGTGACCTACTGAAGGCCACCTCATGATCTAATGATTCAGTTGAGAATATGGTCTAGTAAAATTGTGGCCTCAATTTCTTTTTTCAGACATGAAAGAACTTGAAAAAATATATATATAATTTTAGCATCAGTCAAGCTAAAGATAGAGAGTAAAATTTCAAGAAATAAAAATACCCTGGGTACAAATTGATAACTCTATCTCATCTTTGGCTATTCATATTTTTGATGTTTTCTGCCTAGTCAACATGTGATCTGATGGGGAATCTTGTTTACTTCTACATCATTGAAGGAAGCTTTTGGGTTCATAATAGAACTTGTTAAAACTTGTGGTTGAATATTGAGACTCAAAATCTTGCAACTGGAATGCAGTTAACAGAAATTCATGATACTAGCAAAGTCTCAGTTGGTGATAACTTCATACACTGCAACCAAATGTAATACCTGGAAAGTTATAATTCTTTTAAAACACTTATAAGAGCATTTTCTCTTCATCACACCCTCTCCTTGTCCTTACAGACACACAGACACACACCCCCACAAAAATAATGTTTTTTTCTGGTAGTATATAAGAAGTAGATTGGATTCCACTTTTTAATCCCTGCTCTAAGGGGATACAATTTTTTAAAAAGCATGAAACTTCGAGTTACCATAGATACTATCTAGTTGGATCACTTTACTTTTTTTTTTTTCATTTTAGTAATCAGAAATTTGGGGTAAAAATGTTGTTGTGTGCCTAAGATCATGTGGATTGTTACAGGATAAGCTCTGAACGAGAAAGTGGCAGAGTGCAGGAGAATGGGTAGTTACACGTCCTTAGGCAAGTCAATTAGCCACCTTGAAGCTGCTTTTTATTGGTGTTAGACGTGAAATGAGAACACATATTTGATAGCATTAAATATGCTAGAAATGTCTATAAAATATAAGCATCATCTAGACTTTAGCCACACACAGACTGTATTGTGTATTAGAAATAGTACAGATTCGGAAAACAGGGCCGAGTTCAAATGTTATCTTCTTTGTTTACTTTGTCTCAGAAACTATGCCCTTAGACATTGCTGGTGAGATTGAAGATAAGGGGACAGACATTCTCATTGGGAAGTGTAAATGTGTGCAAATTTAGAATGCAATTTGTCAACATGTATAACACATTGAAGGGTATGCCCCTTTTGTTTACCCTTCCCACTACAAGATATTGACCACAAAGATATATTTACAAAGGTTTACAAAGGTTTGTATACCATAATGCTCATTACAATAGTTTTTCATAGTGACAAAAAAATTGGAAACCAGTGGTGAATTCATTGGTAGAGGATTACTAAATAAATCACTTTTGGGATCTGTTTTGTTATTCTGCTGAATTAGAAAACGAGTAATTATGAAGGATATTTAAACAGGTATGATGAAATAACATGCAGTAAATAATTTATTCACAATAAACAGGATTATCTTATACACAATGTATGCCCAGGGCTTTTGGCATTTAATAGTAGCATTTTCTTTTTTTTTCTTTTTTTTTTTTTGAGGCGGAGTCTCGCTCTGTCGCCCAGCCTGGAGTGCAGTGATGTGATCTCAGCTCACTGCAAGCTCCACCTCCCAGGTTCACGCCATTCTGCTGCCTCAGCCTCTTGAGTAGCTGGGACTACAGGCGCCCGCCACCACGCCCGGCTAATTTTTTGTATTTTTAGTAGAGACAGAGTTTCACCGTGTTAGCCAAGATGGTCTCTATCTCTTGACTTCGTGATCCGCCTGCCTCTGCCTCCCAAAGTGCTGGGATTACAGGCTTGAGCCACCGCGCCCGGCATAATAGCATTTTCAAACCTTTGTGTTCTATTTAATTTTTAAATGACCACATGTTATTTCATAATACCTGTCTATCCTTTATATATATATATTTATATATATAATATATATTATGTTATATATATAATACATATTATGTTATATATAATATATATTATGTTATATATATTATATATATACACATATTCTAGTAAAATCATAAAACTGGGGATGTGTGGTAACTTTTTATCATTTTAGATTTAATTACAAATTAAGAAAGTATATTTGTAAACAACATTATAGGAGGCATAATAACAGTGTTCTGACCAAACTAAAATTAGTAATACAATAACCCGTATAAAATACGTAAGGCATAGTACTGATTTCACAGATGAAAGAATGATTGCTCCTCTTTTTCTGATCTCTTTACTGGGAATTAAAATATAAATATATATTAAATAAAATGTATTTAATATATAATTAAAATATATCAATGTATTTTTGTGCCTCTAATATTTAAATTTTTTTTCTTTTCAAATAAGAAAGCATAAGAGGAAAAGATAATTGCATATATTCATTTATTTAAAAAATGAGTGGTAACTATGGGCAAGATTCTGCTAAATTCTGAAAATGCAAAGACAATTAAGACATTTCCTGTTCTTGAAAATTTACATACAGGAGGAAATAACATGCATGAAAACATTACAAGTGTGATAGGTGCAAATACTCATGATACATACCAAGAAAAAAACAAAGCAGCAGTGCAAAGTGAGATGAAGTTTTCTGGTAGGATTTCACTGACAATTAAGTCACACCCATGTCAGAACCATATGGTCCTCACCTGTCTACAGAAGGCATTTGAACTTAGTGTTTTACACAACAATGAGCCAGTGAAGGTTTTGAAGCATGTACATGAGGCACTCAAGTTTTTCTTTAGAAAGATCAATTGATTGCTAATTCTGAAGCTAGACTATAAGTGAGAAGTCAGTTCTATAAGCAAAAATATCTGTTGGGAAATCATTATAACAGTGTACATGAGACAAGTGAGTGTTGTAAACAAAGGGAATAGTAGTGGATACAGGGGAAAGGCATGGACTCAAGAGGTGTTTAGAATGCAGAAAGAGCAGAAATAACTGCATACATCGAGTGAAGTCAGTGATGACTTGGGATATCAAATGAGGACAACTGGATGCTCTGTGGTGGTGTTAATCAAAAAAGAACTCAAAGAAATGTCTGGGAATGGTGTTATGGTGAAATACCACTGGTATGGGCACAGTGAGTGTGAGATGCTGAAGCTATATTCATCTCACTAGAAATGATGGAATTATACAGTGTATTATGCATGCCTACAGCTCAGCATCACATCTGTGGGGAAGTCATCCCTGATTTCTCTTAGGAAAAACGCTTGATATCTTGACTTGGAAATTGTTCATAGAATGAGAAGAGAAAACAGCAAGAATGAGTGACACACTTTTAAGGAGCAAGCCTAAGAAAACAAACCCGTAGTGCAGGCAGAGAAGTGCTAAAATAAATGATGTGTCTTTGTTAGAAATAAGAATGCACATGATTTAAGAAGTGAATCATTTTCTTTTTTGAAATGGGATTCAGCCTCTTCAAAATCCTGAAACATGCAGCACCTTCTGCTGTTAATTGGCTGCTAGCTATTCTAGATAATTAAATACCACTTGCTGTCCTTAAAATTCGACATACCCTTTAGCAACCTTCATTTTAAACTCTGTTGTCAACCAAGATTTCCTACTTAAAAGAGATTTTTTAAAAAACTGATTTAAAAAAGATATTATTACTACCAGGAAAAAATCCTTTTAGAGCAAGTTTTTAAATACTTCAAACCAATAGACCAGGCCATCAGAAAGACTGACACACTCAGAGCAAATCTTCGGAGGAAAGGTACTGCAAGTAGACAGAGGAACAACTTGACATTTGATCAAATAGACCTAACAGACATCTGCATAACTCTCCACCCCAAAACAAAAGACTACAGATTTTTCTCATCTGCACATTGCACATACTCTAAAATTGACTACATGGAAATTAACCTGCTTCTGAATGACTTCTGGGTAAACAAGGAAATGAACACAGAATTAAGAAATTCTTGAAGCTAATGCAAACAAAGATACAACACACCAGACTCTCTGGGATACAGGTAAAGTAGTGTTAAGAGAAAAGTCTAAATATTTACATTAAAAAGTTAGAAATTTCAAATTAGCAACCTAACATCATACTTTGAGGAACTAGAAAAACTAGAGAAAACCTACCCCAAAGCTAGCAGAGGACAAGAAATAACTAAAATCTACACAGAACTGAATAAAAATGAGATGTGAAAAATCATACAAAAGATTGACCAAACCAGAAACTGGTTTTTGAATGAATAGCTAAGACCACCAGCTAAACAAAGAATAAGAGAAGATTCAAGTAAACACAGTCAGAAATGATGAAGGGAACATTACCACCAACCTCACAGAAATACAAAAAATTCTGAGACTATTATAAATACCTCTATGCAAGCAAACTAGAAAACCTACAAGAAATGGATAAACTAATGGAAAATACAACCTTCAAACATTAAAAGAGGAAGAAATTGAATCCTTGAACAGAACAATAATGAGTTCTAATATTGAATTGGTATTAGTACCAACCAAGAAAGCCCAGGACCAGATAGATTCACACTAAAATTCTACCATATGTATAAAGGAGAGATGGTGTCATTTCTACTGAAAGTGTTCCAAGAAACTGAGGAAGAGGGACTCCTCCCTAACTCTTCCTATGAGGCCAGTATCATCCTGATACCAAAACATGGCTGAGACACAACAACAAAACTTTAGGCCAATATCCTTGATGATCATCTATGCAAAAATCCTCAATGAAATACTAGCAACGCAAATTCAGCAGCACATCAAAATGCTAATCCACCATGATGAAGTAGGCTTTATACCTGGGATGCAAGGTTGGTACAACATACTCAAATCAATAAATGTGATTCATCCCATAAACAGAACTAAAAACAAAAACCACATGCTCATCTCAATAGATAAAGGAAAGGCTTTCAATAAAATTCAATATCCCTTCATGTTAATAACTCTCAACAAACTAGGCATCAGACAAACATACTTAAAAAAAAAAAAAAAAGGACCAGTCTGTGACAAACCCACAGCCAACAACATACTTAATGGGAAAAAGCTGGAAGCATTCCCCTTGAGAACCAGAAAAAGACAAGGATACCCACTGTCACCACACCTATTCAACTTAGTACAGGGAGATCTAGCCAGAGCAATCAAGCAACAGAAATTAATAAAAGGCATCCAAATAGGAAGAGAGGAAGGCAAATTATCTGTTTACAGATAATATGATTCCCCACCTAGAAACCCCCAGATTCCTTGCCTCAAAGCTGCTAGATCGGATAATCAACTTCAGTTAAGTTTCAGGATACAAAATCAATGTACAAAACCACTAGTATTCTTATGTACTAACATCATCCAAGCTGACAGCCAAATCAAGAACTCTATTCCATTCAAAATGGCCACACATACACAATTAAAATACCTAGGAACACAGCTAACCAGAGAGTTAAAACATTTCTACAACAATAATTACAAAACAGAGCTGAAAGAAATCCTAGTTAACACAAACAATTGAGAAAACATTCTATGAATAGGAAGAATCAGTATTGTTAAAATGGCCATACTGCCCAAAACGATTTACAGATTCAGTGCTACTCCTGTCAAACTAACAATGACATTTTTCACAGAATTAGAAAAAAAAAAAAAAAAACTATTCTATAATTCACGTGGAACCAAAAAAGTGCCTGAATAGCCAAACAATGCTAAGCAAAAAGACAAAGCAAGAGGCATCACATTTTCCTATTTCAAACTACAAAGTTACTACTTTGGTTCCAAGTAGTAGCCTTGTAAGCAAAAGAGCATGATATTGATACAAAAACAATGCATAGACCAGTGAAACAGAATAGAGAGCCAGAAGTAAAGCCACATATCTACCACCATCTGATCTTCAAAAACACTGATAAAAACAAAGGGAAAAGAAAACCTCTTCAATAAATGGTGCTAGGATGACCAGCTAACCATATGCAAAAGATTGAAACTGGACCCCCTTTTTTCCACCATATACAACAATCAGCTAAAGATGAATTAGACTTAAGTGTAAAACTTAAAATTATAAAAACACTGGAAGAAAACCTAGGAAATACCATTCTGGACATAGGCCCTGGGAAAGATTTCAAGACAAAGATGTCAAAACCATTTACAACGAAAACAAAAATTGACAAACTGAAGAGCTTCTGCACAGTGAAAGAAACTATCGACAGAGTAAACAACCCACAGAATTGCAGAAAATATTTGCAAACTGTGCATCCAGCAAAGGTCTAGTATCCAGAATCTGTAAGGAACTTAACTGACCAAACAAAAAAATAAACAATCCCATTAAAAAGTGGGCAAATTATAAGAACAGACTTTTCAAAAGAATATATGTATGCTCACAACAAGAATACAAAAAATGCTCAACATTATTAATAATAAAAAATGAAATTCCAAACTGCAATGAGATAGCATCTCATACTAATCACAGTGGCTATTATAAAAAAGTCAAAATGTTTATATGTTTTAAGTGTATGAGTCAATCAATTTTGACAGATACACACATCGCTATAACCATCACCCAAATCAAGATCTAGAACATTTCATCTTCCCAAAACATTCTCTGCGCCTTTTTGCAGTAATTTATACCTAAAGATTTTATATTAAAAAGTCTGAAAAAGCAAACAAACAAAAGTCAAAAAGTAACAAATGCTGGTGAGAGTGCAGAGAACCTGGAATGCTTATACACTGCTGTTGGGAATGTAAATTAGTTCAGACAACGTGGAAAGTAGTCTGGAGATTTCTCAAAGAACTTAAAACAGAACTACGATTTGATGCACTGATCCATTGTTGGGTAGATATCCAGAGGAATATAAATAATTCTACCATAAAGAACCACACACGTATGTTTATCACAGCACTATTCACAATAGCGAAGACTTGGAATCGACCTAGATGCCTATCTACAGTGGGCTAGATAAGGAAAATGGGATACATGTACACCATGGATTATGATGCAGCTGTAAACACGAACAAAATTATGTCTTTTTCAGCAACATGGATGAAACTCATGGCCATTATCCTAAGTGAACTAACACAAGAACAGAAAGTCAAGCACCACATGTTGTCACTTGTAAGTGGGAGCTGAACATTGAATACATGTGGACCCAAGAAAGGAAACAATAAACACCAGGGTCTACTTGAGGATAGAGTGTGAGGATCGGAAAACTACCTATTGGGTACTATGCTTATCACCTGGGTGATGAAATAATCTGTGCACCAAACTCACACTTCATGCAATTTACCCACATAATGAATCTGCACATGTACCCCTGAACCTAAAATAAAATTTTAAGAAAGAGACAAAAAGAAACCTCTTTAACAAAACATACATTTGGCTAAACACATAGGCACATGTGTTACACCAGACTCACTGATAATATTTATTAAAGAATAGATTAGCTTTATTCCTACAAGGAAGTTGGTTAGTTCACAGAGGAACACGTGAGAGGTAGCTGCTTGGATTGAATTCTTTCATGCTTGCTCTAGGATGATGTCGTCTTCTTCTTCTTCTTCTTCTTTTTTTATCTAGAAACTTCATATTTGTAAAATAAACTGAGTTTTCAGCTTTTCTCGACATTAAAAAACTAAATACTTCAATAAGTATTTTTTCAATACATTTTTACAGTGTTTCATGAAAAATGTTTTCTCAAAACTCCATAAAGATCTCAATTATCTTATTCCAAGGAATAAATGCCCAAGAGTTGGAGCAAGGCGGCGGTGGCCGGGAATGCCAGGGCCATGACTTTCGCTGCCCTCTGTAAAGTAGTTAGAAAAGACAATATGGTATGAACCTCATCTCAACCTCAATAACCTTCTGTCTTCCGGCGATCAATAAAACAAGGAAAACCTTCAGAGTACCTCAGGTTGAATTTAATATTGCCCTCAGAGAGTGTTCCCTTGTTTCAGCCAATTCATTGACACATAAAAACTTCTTATAGATTTTTTAAAGCAAACAACAGCTTTTAATTCCAACAAACCTTCTTTCAGCAAAATACCACGTGAATGAGTTTCTCCATAGTCAAAGCAGCCAGAATTCTCTTGCACAGCCATTAATTCTATGGCCTCAGATCTGAAAGATAAGCTACTTAGGAGACAAAACTCATCCTTCCTAGTGACTTCTTTTCTATTTTCTGTCTGAGAATGATCCTCTATGGGGAATTTTTTTTGTAATAAATGTTCATTTCCCATCTCAATCTCTACCTGTCTTCTGTCAGTGACTGTGTATTTGACTGAAACATGTAGTATTAGGGAGGTAACTGAGGCCATTTCCATGTAGGATACTGCATCCCAACGCCAAATGCAAAGGTTTTAGAATTATCCACTATTTGGATTGTCATGGTACTGACACTTTCATTAATGTAGATAAGACAATTGATGTGCAGTGAAATGTCAATGTAGTTGAAATATTAAAGCTTTCAGGTAAACTGCCTAAATGCAAATTTGTTGGAAAATAATCAGAAAGAGTTGATTTTATTTTTTGAGGAGGAGGAGTCATTGTAAGTGTTATTGAATTTGAAGCCAGAATCTTTATTTTATTAGTTTTTAAAATTATACTTTAAGTTCTAGGGTACATGAGCACAATGTGCAGGTTTGTTACATATGTATACATGTGCCATGTTGGTGTGCTGCACCCGTAACTCGTCATTTACATTAGATATATCTCCTAATGCTATTCCTCCCCTCTCCCCACACCCCACAACAGGCCCTGGTATGTGATGTTCCCCTTCCTGTGTCCAAGTGTTCTCATTGTTCAATTCCAACCTATGAGTGAGAACATGTGGTGTTTGGTTTTCTGTTCTTGTGATAGTTTGCTGAGAATAATTAAGAAAATGTGGCACATATACACTGGAATACTATGCATCCATAAAAAAGGAAGAGTTCCTGACCTTCGTAGGGACATGGTTGCAGCTGGAAGCCATCATTCTTACTTTAGTATTAATTGTTAGAATCAATATACTAGATGTTCATTAATGATTACGTGATATGGTTTAGACCAAATCATGAATTGATAAAGAGGTGTGATAGTGTTATTTGTAATATGTGGAGATTGAAAGATAATCTCACAGAGGAAGTAGAACATGCATTTTAATGCATTGTTGATTAAATGCATTGTGGTTTCTTACCATTTCTGATTTAACTCAAGAGTTTGGAGGGGCTTTAGTCTCCATATAATTTTTATGGTTAGAGTTTTAATGCCAATAGACATGAGTACAAGGTTCTGAGAGTAGCTATGAAACTTTTTTAATAAAATTAATAAAACTAAACTGCTAGGTTTTTAACAAACACTAAACTTTAGTGAAAGCATAGATATGCATGACCAGCTTTCCCTATAGCCTACATCCCTATAGCTGCTTACTGCTAAAAGTTACATAACTCTTCTCAGTAGGTCCTTTTATAGATAACATCTTTAATGCTAAGAAACTCCAAGGTTTCCATTTGAGATATTTTCCAGATTCTGCATTCCAGTGGGTTCACTGATGCCAGCTTGTCTGAAAACTGCCTCTGAGGAACTGACTTAATGTAAGAATGCAGTTTCTATACCTTCGTTGTTTCATCCCCCACACCCTAGCCAATCAGTGGCCCCCAACTCCTCAGCCCCATACCTGCCAAAATTCCCTTAAAAATCTCAGTCCAAGACTCCTTGGGGAGGCAGATTTTAGGTTCCCTCCCATCTCTTCACTGGGTTACGGTTCAATCATTAAACTCTTTCTCTGCTGCTATTCATTTTGCTTCGGGGTATTAGTATGTTACCATGAAATGGGCACAAACCTGGTGGCCTTATAATAACTGACAACAGAATCAACAGAAATTTGAAGTGTCAAGTTCAATAATAATAATGCTCCCTGGAAAAATGGAATGGTGGCTAAAATACAAAACCATGGACCCATCTTGCCTGAGTTCAAATCCCAGCCTCACCATTTATTAGTTGCATAACCTTTGACAAATTATTAAAATTTTTATGCTTCTGTTTTCTTATTTTTTTTGTATTATACTTTAAGTTCTAGGGCACATGTGCACAATGTGCAGGTTTGTTACATATGTGTACTTGTGCCATGTTGGTATGCTGCACCCATCAACTAGTCATTTACATCAGGTATAACTCCCAATGCCATCCCTTCCCCCTCACCCCTCCCCATAATAGGCCCCGGTGTGTGATGTTCCCCTTCCAGAGTCCAAGTGATGTCATTGTTCAATTCCCACCTGTGAGTGAGAACATGCAGTGTTTGGTTTTCTGTTTGTGCGATAGTTTGCTGAGAATAATGGTTTCCAGCTGCATCCATGTCCCTACAAAGGACACGAACTCATCCTTTCTTATGGCCGCACAATATTCCATGGTGTATATGTGCCACATTTTCTTAATCCAGTCTGTCACCGATGGACATTTGGGTTGATTCCAAGTCTTTGCTATTGTGAATAGTGCCGCAATAAACATACGTGTGCATGTGTCTTTATAGCAGCATGATTTATAATCCTTTGGGTATATACCCAGTAATGGGATGGCTGGGTCATATGGTACTTCTAGTTCTAGATCCTTGAGGAATCCCCATACTCTTTTCCACAATGGTTGAACCAATTTACAATCCCACCAACAGTGTAAAAGTGTTCCTATTTCTCCACATCCTCTCCAGCACCTGTTGTTTCCTGACTTTTTAATGACTGCCATTCTAACTGGTGTGAGATGGTATCTCATTGTGGTTTTGATTTGCATTTCTTTGATGGCCAGTGATGATGAGCATTTTTTCATGTGCCTGTTGGCTGTATGCATGTCTCCTTTTGAGAAATGTCTGTTCATATCCTTTGCCCACTTTTGGAAGAACATACCATGCTCATGGATAGGAAGAATCAATATTGTGAAAATGGCCATACTGCCCAAGGTAATTTATAGATTCAATGCCATTCCCATGAAGCTACCAATGACTTTCTTCACAGAATTGGAAAAAACTGCTTTAAAGTTCATGTGGAACCAAAAAAGACCCCGCATTGCCAAGACAATCCTAAGTCAAAAGAACAAAGCTGGAGGCATCACGCTACGTGACTTCAAACTGTACAAGGCTACAGTAACCAAAACAGCATGGTACTGGTACCAAAACAGAGATATAGACCAATGGAACAGAACAGAGGCCTCAGAAATAACACCACACATCTACAGCCATCTGATCTTTGACAAACCTGACAAAAACAAGAAATGGGAAAAGGATTCCCTATTTAATAAATGGTACTGGGAAAATTGGCTAGCCATAAGTAGAAAGCTGAAACTGGATCCTTTCCTTACTCCTTATACAAAAATTAATTCAAGATGGATTAGAGACTTAAATGTTAGACCTAATACCATAAAAACCCTAGAAGAAAACCTAGGGAATACCATTCAGGACGTAGGCACGGGCAAGGACTTCATGTCTAAAACACCAAAAGCAATGGCAACAAAAGCCAAAATTGACAAATGGGATCTAATTAAACTAAAGAGCTTCTGCACAGCAAAAGAAACTACCATCAGAGTGAACAGGCAACCTACAGAATGGGAGAAAATTTTTGCAATCTACTCATCTGACAAAGGGCTAATATCCAGAACCTACAAAGAACTCAAACAAATTTACAAGAAAAAAACAACCCCATCAAAAAGTGGGCAAAGGATACGTTTTCTTATTTCTAAAACTAGAACAAAAATAGTTGCTATTTCACTGAGTGGTTGTAAGAATTAAGATAATTAATGCTATTAGCTATATAAAATTATTATTAGGCTATACATTGAGTAAAGCTCAAGTATACAGTAGAGTTAGGAAAAGAAAAAATGAAAGGAGGTGTATAAGGTTTCTTAGTTCCATATGTATCAAATGCTAAATTTCCCAAAAGACCACCAGAGTTATTTCTTGATCAAGCAAAGCTAACTTTATTGTACCTGTTTAAAAAAGGCAAAATATCACCTTGGTAGAATCTAGTGTCTCATAACAGGGGATCAGGAGAGGATAGTTTTAAGGTTAGGTACTCTGGTGTCAAATAGTTTAAGGTGAGTCTTTCAAGGTATAAAATTGATTGTGGGTAGGTAAAGTTCGTGGCATAATAATTTATAATTGATAGAGCAAGAATGGTAAACCACACTTGATAAATTAACCACTCTTGATAAATTAACTGTTGATAAGCAAGCAGATGAAAAAATCTGTTCTGATAGAAGAACTATTTATCCAGATAACTAAATTGTTTGTACAGATACATTTATTTGATGAAGTTTCCTGAAGGTAGCAAAATATTTATCGGTTTATAGCCTCATCTTTTCAGGTCAGAATTCTGTGGAGCAATTAGAAAATCCATTTGACCTAGGTATTTTCAGATCTAAGGCCTGATAGTTATACCATGATAATTCAGATGATCTGAGTCTCATGCTTTAAATTAGACAGTAGAGTATCAAATTTGACCATATGATACCTTAGGAGACATATATATTGAATATAATGATAAGAAAGGTAAGAGAGGATTGGGGGAAGTTATTGGGGTGATTCGATGGTGTTCATATAATCCTATGTGGATACAAAACATTAGAATTTTATATGTAACCCCTGAGACAGGTAACTTAGAAGCTGAGACACCTCTAGATAGTACCTCCTGTGTTTGAAATGCAGTCAGATATGTGGCAGGATTTTAGATTCTATGATCAAAGAAATCATTGAAGGGCATGGGTGTAGGTGTGCCATGACTACTGGAGCAAAGTCAATATAGCATGTATACTCTACTAGAATTTATTCCAGAACAAGAACATGTCAAGTGTGATGTGTTTATAGCATAGATTGTGAAGGGCTTTTTAACTAGAGAGAAAACTAGGAGTGGGGACAAATTGTGAAGTATCTAATAAAGATTCTTTTAGAGATCTAACTTAGATCTAAAAACAAGTGCTTTTAAACCAATAGATATTTTAATTGAGAATGCAAGAGTTATGCTCCAGACTGTCTTTGTCATGAAGTCATTTTTAGGTATTTGGCTTAATTTCTTGTGTGTCTCTTCCACCCTTCAATACAGATGTTTTTCTTCTACCCTTCTAGGTTCTCTGGTTGGAGCTCCATAAAATTAAACTGATCAAAGACAGATTAACAAGAGAAAAACAAAAGTTCATTAACATGTTCATCAAATACACACGTTGGAGTACACAGTAATGAATAACTGAAAGGCATGGTTAGAACCTGGGTTTATATAAAATCTTAATAAAAATGATACATTTTTAGAGAAATTACAAGACAAAGGAAAAGGACTTTGTTTCTAGGGTAAAAATATGGTGGGAAGGCAAATGTATGGGGAAGCAATGGTAGATAAAAACTGATGTAGAGGAAGGGTCACCCCCTAAGCTCTTAGGAAGTACTGACCTTTGTAACAAAATATCAACATGAGAAAAGTGAACAGAAGTTTATTAACATGTATATTTCATATATATATTGGAGACACCCAGGGAATGAGCTGTACTCTGAAAGGTGGCTTCAAATCCATTATATGTAGCATCTTCAATAAAGGATATAGTTAGTAAAGCTTGCTAATGTAAATTCTTCCAGTACCATCTCCAGGCAGATGTCCAAAGTTGTCTTCAGTGGTTAATCCTTGGTAGAGAGGGGAGGTGAGATATCTTCTGTCTTTGCCAATATGTGCCTTGCTCTTTGGCAAATAGAGGAAAGGCAAAGAGCTTTCCTGTATCTGCTTAACTGTTTTCTGCTTAACAATCCGTCATCTTTTGGGAAGACATATTCTGGTCTCCCATACTGGTTAAAAGTTTATGTCAATTCCTCCAGTGCCAATTTAGGGCCGATAAGTTGTTTCTAGTGATTAACTTCTGTCTTTCCTTATAAGGAGGTGAGAGGATATAACTTTACAAATTTATATTCTTCTTTTGGGCAAATAAGGGGAGGGCAGAAAGCGTTTCTTATATCTGCTTCTTCTCAGTTGAATTTAGGTCAAATAATCCTTCATTGCAAAATGGCATATTTTGGGTAGCATATTCTGCTACCTTTCATTAGGGTCAGAATAATAAGAATATTATTTCAAAGACAGAGCATAGGTCTATGGGAGCAAGAGCAGTCTTCTTACCTCTGTACCTCCACATAGAGAGTTGCAATGATAATGAATTTTTTTCCTGGGCATCCTTAAGGAACAACATTCCTGAATCACGTCTGCTTCCTTATTATCCCTGGCAGAAGAGTTGGAGAAGTAGTTGCAGTACACTGTGTCACCAAACAAGAATCT